>NC_133370.1:20518108-20547797 GCF_049309525.1 Garra rufa | reverse complement strand
ATATATAGTAATTGTTGTTTTAACAATGTGCGATTCGACTTTATCGAGTATATTGCAAAAAACAAACAAAACACCTACAGAGTGCACGCATAATGTTATATAGGTGATGAAGTCTAGTAAGTACGCATTTAGAGTGCATTCTTTCACTACATAGTTCAGTCTATTAAAATGCTTTTAGAAGGATCACATAATTCAAGATATGGGGGCAGAAAATGCCTATATTTGTATCATTTCATATAGTTAATCCATAACACACAAAGAGTGCCATTTTTCCTTCAAAAATCAGCATGACTACAAATGTAATAATGATTTTATACAACGGTTCAATAAACAAGAAGTTAATATTAATAGACTTACGTTTTAGACAGCATATTTCCTGTTTTGGAAAAAAATTCCAAGCACAGCCACAGTACTGTTCCGTTCCATTTAAATGATTTGGTTCAATCGCAATGACTCACTTATTAACAGAGACTTGCTGACACCTACTGCGGTTTTTAATTTCACATTCAAAGTATCTTTTCACTTCTAAAATAGTTTCAAATATAGCTGCATTAAAATGTGTAAATACATCTAAATGCCACCTCATATGCAAATTCTGCAAAAAAATTTGTTGGTACTGATTTAATTTGTTTGGTAATATTCTAAATGTATTATTGTTATAACTGACTGAGATTAAATGCAAGAATTTGACTCAAAAGATGATGCACACTTTTAGAAAAAGTGGTTTTATAAAGGTAAAAATGCCCAAAAAAGGTAAAAATCAATTCAAACTGGGAAAAGAATAATTTCTATCGCTGCTGTGAACTGACCACACAGAATATGAAGAATATCAATAAAATCCCAAAACATATAGAGATATTATTTTTTGTCAATATCGCACACCCCTAATATCGACACATATTTTTATGTAGCAAACACAAAGAGTTGTAAATGTGAAAAAGGTAATGTGCCTTCTAAAAACATAAAGAATTAAGGCTCATCCCTTTTCATAAAAATTATTTAAAGGCAAGCCCTGTATTAGATTTTTAACTTTAAGAATATTGTAATATTAAAATTGTAATAATAATTCATTTAAAACACTATTAACTGTGACCTTTGCCAATCTCAAAATGGATTTTTCTTTTTTTTTTTAAACAGTACATTATAATGTTGTGACTATTTTCCTGAAACAATTAAAAATACTTTTTAACAAAAACATGGAAATAATTATCACCTTCTATGTATTTGCAATATTTGAAATATTAGTGTGTCGCTATTGTTTTTCAGACAAAGAGAAATTTGCACAGAGAAGTGGTCCGTCATCCTACAACATTTGAGAACCATACTAACATATACTGCCATTCAAAAGTCAATATAGGGTCAGAAAGATTTTTTTTTTTTTTCAGAAATGATGCATTAATTTGATCCAAAGATACCTACTGTATATTGTTTTTTCAGAATAAAGGACTTTTATTTCAAATAGATAAACTCTTTAAGATACATAAATTACATTGTAAAATACATTGAAACAATACACAGTTAATTTAAATTATAATAATATTTTACAATATTACTGCTTTTACTGTATTTTACAATATTACTGCTTTTACTGTATTTTGATTAAATTCATGCAACCATGGTGAGCATTAAAGCACTTATTTCTTTTCTTTTTTTTTATAAAAAAAAAAATCTTACTGACCCCAAACTTTTGAACGGTAGTATATAAAAGTATGTATTTCATATAGTAGGGCTGCATAAAAAAAATATTGATTTCTCGATTTTAATCAGTTTTCATTTTTATGAAACAATATTGATTCCTAAATCCCAAGAATCGATTAGTCTAGCCCGTTTTCAGTTAATGAATGGAACATTCCCACCCAGTTAATCGTAATAAGCTTTGTGCTTTGTTACTTTTGATATGAAACAAAGTCTCAGATTTCAAATTATGTCTATTTTATTACAATATTCAAACAATAAATACAGTTCTGGCGCCATTTAATGTGGAGTGACCGATCGCTGTAGCACCTCAGGTCAAAAGAAGCAGCAGCACGAAGCACACGCGAATCGATCATCTCCGCTTTAATACTTGTTACAGCACAAAATAAACATAAATGAACATCTAAAGGTATGTTAAAAGAAATAGTACAACTTATCAAAAACCGCATCCTGTCTCATGTAGCTTGTAAACAATCAATGTCACATAATTTCACATTTACCTCAGAAAAAAACTAATTCAGTGACAATAAACTCATTAGTCAGCTAGAAAAACTCTAGAAAGAAGAATTTGCTAAATATATGCGCCATATAACATATTCAATATTTTAAATTACGTTTGAATGAATCCATCAAGTTTTTATGACAGCCACCATTTAAATGTTTTTAAAAATGTTAATATGTAATTGTAAAGTTAGTATTATTTTTATAACTTTACTGAGTGTAATTTGTGTTTGTATACAAAAACTAATCCACAATATTATAATCTGACTCTCATGTATATTTTATAGCATTAGTAGAGAGAATTTTTTTCCTTAAAAAAAATTTGACATGTATTGTACCTGATATATATCCAAGATAATCAATATTGAATCAAATTGTGTCAATACCCAGCCCTATACACAAGTGTATTCAGTGTAACATATACCTAAAGTATAGATATGTCATGGCCAGCAGTTATAAAAGATCAAACATCAAGCACCTCTGTGAAATCTGACCCTTCGACACCTGGAAGTAATGGAGCTTACAGTAATTGAGCTGACCTTGACAGAAGCAGCAGCTACTCAGGTACCATCACATCAATTTAGATGTGAAGAACAGCAGCTTTGTGTACACATCTCACAACCTGCTACTCTATTTTGGGAGGCAGAGGACTGGTCCGGTTAAAAATACATTTATAGTTGATTGTAGACGAGGCCTATTGCTGCACCTGCGCTCATTTCCCTATCAGTCACATCATTAAACTAAGCAGCAGCAGGTCAGCGGGGTACAGCCCGGCTGTTTGCAGATGTAATTGAGACATTGTTCCTGTCCGGAGACAAAGGTACTTGTCCTTAGAGAACGCAAGATCAGTGTGTTTATTTCTAGCATTCATTCAATCAGACACGTTGACTGTGACAATTTCATAGTTAGATGTTCATAATGACATTACTCTTCTGTGTGTTTGCTATATCTCTTCCTGAGCTCACTCGGATTGTTTCCATAAATAAGCTGTAATTGGCCGCTCCTCATGGGCACAGAGAGATAGAACGGAGGGAAAAAAAGGGTAGCTGTGTCCACTTTTTATGAGATGCAGCCACCAACCTAATTACAAGCTCCTTCTTTCAATAAATCCAGTGTGTGGCGTCACCGTGTGCTGTTCCCCTCTATCTCTCCAAAGGTCCCTTTGAAGTGATCTCTACAAAGGCTCATTGGATCCAGCTACTTCTAATTAGTGGTGTTATAT
Source organism: Garra rufa (assembly GCF_049309525.1). Classification (NCBI taxonomy): domain Eukaryota; kingdom Metazoa; phylum Chordata; class Actinopteri; order Cypriniformes; family Cyprinidae; genus Garra; species Garra rufa. Next base: position 20,544,379 of record NC_133370.1, on the reverse strand, counting down.
GAGCAAGGCAAGCAGTCAAGTGGCATGCGTGGAAGGGAATGAAGAGAAAATGGTCTAGAGCGATGAATACCTTGCAATCTGAACACCTGCAGTAGTGGATGGCTGCTCTCATACTCTGATCGCAAATGACTGAGGCCATTGATAAGACTGGAGGAGGTAAACAATTGCCTCCGGTTTTTCCGCCGCCTCGTCATAACATTCTTGTTGATAGCGCAGCAGTCTCAGCTTCAGTCAACACATCCAAAAATGGTCTCATGAATACTACTATTACTACAAAAAATGCACTATTTTCAATCTCACTGACTGGCTACTATGTTATTTCCAGGAGTCAGGGTGAATAGATTTTTACAAGCATCATTATAAGGTATGGCTTTATTAATAATCTTTAAATATTACAGTTTGTTTTTTTGAATGCCAAAGGATCTGAATTTACTTGTATTATATGTGTTAAAATACTTTCAGATACTTTTACATTCACAAGGAAACACTGTAATATTTAAATATGATACATATGTATCATATATAATTTATTTATTATATGATATACTGTAACATTTATTAATTATAATATAACAATTTATTAAAAACTAAATATTATAAAATCGTAAGTATAATTGTGCTACATTATTATTCTTTTTTTATTTTTTACTGTCATTATTAATATTGTTTAATGCATGTATAAATAAGATATATAATATAAATTGATGTAATATAAAATCTATAATATAAAAACATACATTAATATAAAAGCTATATGTGACCCTGGACCACAAAACCAGTCATAAGGTTAAATTTTACAAAACTGAGATGTATACATCATATGAAAGCTCAATGAATAAGCTTTCTACTGATGTATGGTTTGTTAGGATAGGACAATATTTGGCCAAGATACAACTATTTGAAAATCTGGAATCTGAGGGTGCAAAAAAAATCAAAATACTGAGAAAATCACCTTTAAAGTTGTCCAAATTGAGCTCTTAACAATGCATATTACTAATCAAAAATTACATTTTGATACGTTTACAGTAGGAATTTTACAAAAAATCTTCATGGAACATAATCTTTACTTAATTTCCTAATGATTTTTGGCATAGAAGAAAAATCAATAATTTTGACCCATATAAAGTATATATATATATAGCTGAGGTCAAAAGTTTACACCCCCGTTCAGAATCTCCAAAATTTTAATTATTTTCTCCAAAAAAGAGGAATCATACAAATGCATGTTATTGTTTATTTAGTACAGACCTGAATAAGATATTTCACATATAGTCATACATATAGTCCACAAGTGAATAAAATAGTTGAATTTATAAAAATGACCCTGTTCAAAAGTTTACATCCCCTGTTGTTACTGAATGATCCACAGCTGTGTTTTTTTTGTTCACGAGTCCCTTATTTGAGATCCATCTTTTCACACTGAGGACAACTGAGAGACTCATTTGCAACTATTACAGAAGGTTCAAACTCTCACTGATGCTCCAGAAGGAAAACCAATGCGTTAAGATTCAGGGGGTGAAAACTTTTGAACAGAATAGAGATGTGTACATTTTTCTTATTTTGCCTAAATATCATATTTTTTTTTCATTTGGTAATGCCCATCAGAGGCTACAGAAGATTTATGTTTCCCAAAAGACAAAATATTTGCTGATTTTTAATACATTTTGGAAATACTATCTTCACAAACAGATGTTCATTTTTCCCAATTCCCAAACCTGTAGAAAAATGCATTACCAAGATGGCCACCAAGGAACTGGTCTGCCTTAAAGGGACTTTGACTAAGTGCATTCAACACGTCGTTATATAATATCAGCCAGGCCACCATGAGAGATAAGCTCAATGAAACTGTAATATACTGTACTGTAGGTGCCTCAAAGCACAAAGGGTTTATTACCTGGATCTCATGGCCACACACACACACACACACACACACACACACACACACACTTGCTTATTGGCTTTCTCTCTCTAATTCTCTCTCTATTTCCATCACACTTTCTCCTGACCCCCGCAGAGCTCTAGCATGGCACACAGGCCAACTGCCAACAAAGTTACGCAACATCACCACAAATAATAATGTAGGCAGCTGGAGAACGGGAGAAAGCGAGAGAGAGAGGGAAAAAAGAAAGGAGAGTAACATACTGTACTGTATAGAGAGAAAGGGAGTAGGAGAAACAAATCCTGTCAAAAGCACTACCACTTCACCACCACACAAATGTCACCCACTGGGTCATAGTTGGAGGGAAGGTCAGGCTTTTCCCATTCAGACAGGAGATTTGTTGTATCTGTAAAATCTACTTAACTTAAACTGGGTTCAAGCACAATCCAATTATTTCTCTTTACTTTGACACCTGCTGTGATGCTCAAATCCAAACAGTGAGAACAATCTCCGCCCGGCTGTAACCTTTAGCACAGGGCTTTAAAATCTCTGATCTAAGAGGAGGGAGTATGTTTTGCAGTGAGAGTGCTTCACTCATTTTCTATGTTACATGTCAAATGATGATATATATGATATTCTGTTTTTATAACATACTTTTTTCCCCCATACAATAAAAGTCAGTGGAGTCCAGTGTTGTTTTGGACCCCACTGACTTTCCTTGTAAAGACAAAAGTTAAAAAAAATTCTGTGTTCTGCAGAAAAATGAAAGTCATACAGGGTTGGAACAATGTGACAGTAAATATTTTTTGCTAAACTATTCCTTTAAATACAAAAAGAGGAACATAAAATGGACTGAAACCAATGACTGATAACACAGACAAAGTAACACTGTTTTACTCTGTTTTTTAGACGTAGCATTCTAATACTAGCGGTATTCTGCTAGTAAGAGTTTACAAGATGTTTATGTTTGAGTAATTCATAGTGAAAACCCCACATAATACACTTAATACATAATACAAAAATACACTTACTGTATAGATGCTTGTTTGAATTTAATTCCATTTTTTTAGTGCTGTCAAATCGATTAATCGTGATTAATCGCAATTAATCACATCCACAATAAAAGTTTGTGTTTATATAATATATGTGTTTGTGTACTGTGTATATTTATACAAACACATATGTTATGTAAACACAAACTCTTATTTTGGATGCGATTAATCGATTTTTACAGCACTCATTTACTGTATATACTTACTGTATAGCCGCTAAATATACACAGTACACAAACATATATTATGTGACCAAACTTTTATTTTGGATGCGATTATTTGCGATTAATAGATTTTACAGCACTCATTTACTGTCTGTACTGACTGTACATCTGCTAAATATACACAGTACACAAACACATTATGTAAGCAAACTTTTATTTTGGATGCGATTAATCGCAATTAATCGATTTGACAGCACTTATTTACTGTATGTACTTACTGTATAGCCACTAAATATACATAGTACACAAGCACATATATTATGTAAACCCAAACTTTTATTTTGGATGCAATTAATCATGATTAATCGATTTGACAGCACTTATTTACTGTATGTACTTACTGTATAGCCGCTCCTTTGAATTTCATTCCATTTTAATTAGTGCTGTAATTAATTGCGATTAATCACGATTAATTGCACCCAAAATAAAAGTTTTTGTTTACATATGTGTTTATGTACTGTGCATATGTATGTATATATGTAAATATACACACATACATGTACATATTTGTGACCCTGGACCACAAAACCAGTTGGTATATTTGTAGCAAAATTACAAGGGTCAAAACTATCGATATTTCTTATAAGCCAAAAATCATTCGAATATTAAGCAAAGATCAGGTTCCAAGAAGATATTTTGTAAATTTTTTTGCACCCTGGGATTCCAGATTTTCAAATAGTTGTATCTTGACCAAATATAACTTATTCATTCAGATGATATATAGATATATAGTAAACACAAGCTTTTGTGTTTGCAATTAAACGATTAATCGATTTGACAACACTCATTTTAATTCAAATTCCTACCACAATTCTGCATCCCATTTGCTCTACCATAATTCTGATTCAATACAAATTCAGGAATTCATCTAAAATTTAAAAGCCATTCTCAATTAAATTCTGACAGGTACAGAAACCTGGAATTTTACATGGTATAATGTATTTATTTAAACTTCAAAATCCACCAAAGTATCAGGGTTTTCCCTCTGATATCATCACTGCTCCATGGGTTTTTGAGGAGACCATTTACTCAAGAGAGGATGAAAAGTGATTAGTCACAGCAAACGTTTTTAAGACACCCTGGGTCATTCCCGTGTTCTACGGTTATGTCTCCAGCTATGGTGATAGAGTGCTGGCCGCCCAGTGAACTACACAGCAGAGCCACGTGGCTGTAAGTGACCACTGAAGCAGAAGAGAGAGAGAGGGAGAGGAAGAGGAAAAGATGAACAGATGGAGGAGTCACTGAACATAACACTGCATGCTGAGAGCCATGAGAAGTAAAGCAGTAGAGGGAATGAAGGTGGGGAAGAAAGACAGAGAGAGAGAGTGGGAGGACAGAACTGGAGGCGAACAGTCGGAGAGACAAAAAAGAGAGGAAGACAGAGAAATGGGCTGAGGGAACATGACTAAGGGGGAGTGGGCAGGAGGACAGAGCTATAATGAATGTCTCCAAAATTTGAGATGACACTTGGGCAGAAGAGTTTTGAATATTTTGCAATATATTAACAATGATGTTTTTTTTATTTACCTTTTTTGCAATTTACAATGAATGAATGAACTTCTTACAATGAAGAATGATTTCTAAAAAGATCATGCACTGGCTTTAATGGCTTCAGCTTTGCCATCACAAGAATAATTTACATTTCAAAACAGAAAAATAGAAAGACATTTTAAATTGTAATAATATTTCACAATATTACTGTTTTAACAAAATAAATGCATGTGTATTTCACAAAAGAATGCAGTATGCTTACATTTTTCCTTTATTTTACATCTTGCAATAGACATTTGAATAACAATAGCTGACTGAAAACTGGAAAATAAACTCTGTTGATAATTAGATATATAGACAGATGGATATGCTGACTGATTGATTGACTGACTGACTGACAGATGGATGGATGGATGGATGTAAAATTGCCATGGCCCAGAAGTCCCCAGAACAGACTCTTTCAGGCTGCAGAGAGGAAAGACCAGACTACCTGTAGCAGACCAGCTGCTCCACACGTCTCATCCATGCAGAAAACCAAATGCTACTGGGCAGAGCGGTTCTCAAAGCAACACTCAGCTCTGTACAAATCAGATGTTTAATTAAACCACAGCAGGTGGTAGTTCAAAGTCAAGGTGTGCAGAAACATACAGGCCAAACTGCCCTTTTGCCATGTTTGAAGTATAAAACACCATAACTCAAATTTTCTATACGGTTTATAAACAATATAGAACTATTATATTTCATTTGCACTGAGGGAATATAATTGCTATTTGATCCCCTGCTGATTTTGTACGTTTGCCCACTGACAAAGAAATGATCAGTCTATCATTTTAATGGTAGGTTTATTTGAACAGTGAGAGACATAATATTAAAAAAAAGACGCATTTCAAAAAAGTTAAAAATTGATTTGCATTTTAATGAGTGAAATAAGTATTTGATCCCCTATCAATCAGCAAGATTTCTGGCTCCCAGGTGCCTTTAATACAGGTAACAAACTGAGATTAGGAGCACTCTTTTAAAGGGAGTGCTCCTAATCTCAGTTTGTCACCTGTATAAAAGACACCTGTCCACAGAAGCGATCAATCAATCAGATTCCAAACTCTCTACCATGGCTAAAACCAAAGAGCTGTCCAAGGATGCCAGGGACAAGATTGTAGACCTACACAAGGCTGGAATTGGCATCCAAATGGAAAGACCATCGCCAAGCAGCTTTGTGAGAACATGACAACAGTTGAAGAAACATAAAATAACTGTTAATCTCCCTCGGTCTGGGGCTCCATGCAAGATCTCACCTTGTGGAGTTTCAATGATCATGCTGGAAGCATAGTCACCAAGAAAACAATTGGTAAAACACTATGCCGTGAAGGCCTGAAATTCTGCAGCGCCCTCAAGGTCCCCCTGCTCAAGAAAGCACACATACAGGCATGTCTGAAGTTTCCCAATGAACATCTGAATGATTCAGAGGAGAACTGGGCAAAAGTGTTGTGGTCAGATGAGACCAAAATCGAGCTCTTTGGCATCAACTCAACTCACCATGGAGGTGAGTTGAGTTGAGGAGGAGGATTGCTGTATATGAGCCCGTAAACACCATTCCCACCTTCAGACATGGAGGTCGAAACATTATGCTTTGGGGTGTTTTTCTGCTAGAGTGAGAACCTTGGGTGAGAACCAACATCAGCCTCGACTTGGAGAGAATTTGCAAAGAGGAGGGGAACAAAATCTGTCCTGAGATGTGTGCAACCTGATGGCCAACTACAAGAAACGTCTGACCTCTGTGATTGCGAAAAAGGGTTTTGCCACCAAGTACTAAGTCATGTTTTGTGAAGGGGTAAATACTTTATTTCACTCATTAAAATGTGAATAATGTATAACTTTTTTGAAATGCATTTTTCTAGATTTTTTGTTGTTATTCTGTCTATTACTGGTCAAATAAACCTACAGTGCCTTGCGAAATTATTCATACCCCTTCATTTATTTCACATTTTGTTATGTTGCTGCCTTATGTTAAACTACTTTAAATTACTTTTTTCCCACATCAATCTACACTCCCTACTCCATAATGGCAAAGCAAAAAATAGGTTTTTAACATTTGTGCAAATTTATTAAAAATAAAATTTAGCTCAGGAGCATTCATATTGCTTCTAGATGTTACTACACTTCAAGTGGAGTTAAACTGTGGCAAATATGTATGATTTAGAAAGACACACACCTCTCAGAAAAGGTCTAACAGCTGAAAATGCATATCAGAGCAAAAACCAAGTCCTGAGGTCAAGATAACTGCCTGTAGAGCTCAGTGACAGACCTGCGTTAAGGCAGTGATCTAGGGAAGAGTTCAGGAAAAAATCTGCTGCATTGAAGGTTCACAGAGGCATGTAGTCTCTATTATCCATAATGGAAGATGACTGGAACAACTAGGACTCTAGGAAATGTCTGCCAGCCCCCATCCAAGCTGACAGAGCTTGAGGTAAAAAGGTGAGGCAAAGAATGGCAGATAATCGCCAAATGCAGATGTGCAAAGCTTGTCACGTCATACTCAAAAAGACTTGAGGCTGTAAAGGTGCTTCAACTATGTACTGAGTTAAGGGTATGAATACTTATGCAATGTACTTATTTCAGTGTTTTTTTTTTTTTTTTTTTAATTTGCAAATCTGGTTTTTGCTTTGTCATTATTATGGTGTATGGAGTGTAAATTGATGTGGGGAAAACTAATTTAAAGCAGTTTAACATAATGCTGCAACAAAACAAAATGTGAAAAAAATGAAGGGGTATGAATACTTTTGCAAGGCACTGTACCATTAAAATTATAGACTGATCAGACTGATTCTTTGTCAGTGGGCAAATGTACAGAATCAGCAGGGAATCAAATAATTTTTTTCCCTCACTGTATAAGTTGTTTTTAAATGTATATTATTTGTAGAAATTCCCTAGAAAAGCACTGATGTGGAACTTTTTCCAACGTGTTCTCATGATGAAAACGAGACACAAAATACGTACCAATTACAAATCACTGCTGTTTCTAACAGAAATGTCCACTAAAAGTGTGCGGTGCTAAAAGAGTGTTAATTTTTTCCCCCAGAACAGATGAACGTACATATGGTACGTTTTATGTGACGTGGGTTTTGTGCGTCACAGCAGTTCTGACTTGAAATGTCCGTTGAGTGGCGTTATAACTCTAATGCTCTGTGATGTTTTAAAATAACATTACCATCTGAACTACGCCTAAACCTACCTGATACTAAGAACAAAAGCAAATGTGACAAACGCGATTGCAAACATGCCGTTTTAGCTTGTTTTTCGATCCATCATCTCTCAATGCAGTGGAGAGTCCCAGCCAGTGCTGTCCTGTGCAGATCTCTAGAGAAAATCACCCTTTTGTAACGTTACTCATTTGAGATTTAAGATTCAATCACAGCGTATTTGAACTCTGCCCCCCTCTATCTGACCATCACAATTTAAATTTCACACAGGACCGCCACAATAGGGCAACCAAATGCATCTATCGCCCTGGGACTCAATAATTCATAGTCTCTGTCCTCAGCGGCAGATCAACGAAGTCTGTGGTGCTCTAGAATTACATCCTGCTCAATAACACATTGTTTAGTGCAGCACGACTTCAAAGGTGAGGACAGAGGTGAGGCGATAACCTTTCACTGAGGGTACGGTTTCACTCTTCACTCCTCTATTCGGCATGTGCCAACTTAAATGGACTGATCCTCGGATGCACTGTGCTACTCGATTGGCATTTCACAGAGAGACTTGGTGACTCACTGACAGATACCGGAGTTCTTTGATGGAGCAGCTCCTTCAGTGCTGGTGTCAGCCAGCCGTAAGTAAGGCAGACACTGGGGAACACTGAGAGTGATGAATGCTAGCACGCTATCCTGCGACCGGGACTCAGCGTCAGGTCAAAGCAGGTGCTTATAAATAATAGCATTCAAATATTGGCGTGCTAATAGGCATGCTAAATAAGCGGTTAAAGACAATGACGCACACTGAGAACAGCGAGAATACCCATGAAGGAGATGAAAGGTGATGTTGATAAGATCTCTCTTGTCAAAACAAGCGACATACTAGAACATCTGACATTTTGGAATCGCATAAAAATCATGTTGGATACTACGATAATGTCTGGAAAATAGGTACATATTGCCCTGCTTGTGTGCAACTCTTATTCGCAAAGACTTACTTATGGTGTTTTGATGCGTTTTACAGAATTAGTCCACCCAAAAATGAAAATTCTCTCCCTCATGTCGTTCCAAACCTGTAAGAGCTCAGTTCATATTTGGAACACAAACTAAGATATTTTTGATCACAAACCCTGCATAAAAAGCAACACAAATAACATGTTCAAGGCCCGGAAAGGTAGTAAGGACATTGTTAAAATAGTCCATGTGTAATGTTATGAAGCTACGAGAATACTTTTGATGCAGAACCCGGCGTTCTGACGTAGAACACGGATACATTGGGCCTTGTTTACAAGCAGAAGATGACCCGCTGTCCATAAAAACAGTCTTCGTAAACACTTTCTGAAGATTTCCACAGAGGATGACTTGCAATTCTTTGCCCATCCTTACTTATTTCAACCAGAATATGCAGAAGATGAATTAGAGAGAAGGACGTTCTTTGCTTTATTTATGAGTTATAAGCTATGAACCAAACAGAGTAGCTATGAGATGAATTACAACATTACAATCTTTGATTTGAAGAAGTATTTGAAAATTATACTGTGTACTTCTATGAAAAAATAACTACAATCCCATGAAGTACTGCAGATAACATTATTGAATTAAAAATGATGGAGAAATATAAAACTTTGATTTAAAGATATTTATTATACAGTATATATAGAAAAAATACCTGCAAACTCTGGACCAGTGAAAAAGATCATTTGTAAAAAATGTATTCCAATTAAAAAAAAAAAAATGAACAGCTTTCTGAAAATTCTGATATTAGAATAAGACTACATGTTTTTTTAAGTAGCAATAGCATTTTGAAACAACAGTATATACCGCAAAACGAGCCCATTCAGCCTTTAAAAATTTTTTGGAGTCAAAATCGGATTACAAAACTAATCGGATTGGCACAAATCATGGGAATAGCTATGTAAGCCCGTTTCCTCGTTTCTTCCTCAGAATTGCATCATTTAAACTGGCAATTCTAACTTTTTTCTCAGAGCTGTGAGATATAAACATACAACTGCGAGTTATAAAGTCAGAACTGCTTGATAAAGTCAGAATTGCAGTATATAAAACCACGATTGTGAGCAAAATTCTCGACTGTATCTTGCAATTCTGACTTTATTTCTCAGAATTGCGTGATATAAACTCGCAATTCTGAGGAATAAAGTAGCAATTGCATGAGTTTATATCTCGCAATTCTGACTTTATAACTCACAATTGTGAGTTAATTGTGAAAAAAAGTCAAAATTGTGAACCTTTTTTATTTTTTACTCAGTGGCGGAAACAGGCTTCCATAAATAGCCTATTTCAATGTCATAATGTTGAATATAACAGGAAAGGCAACGAGTTTACAGGAATTATATTGTAGGTTTATTGCAAAACATGCATATTATGCATATAAATCACATTTTAAGTCTGACAGTGTAGGGAAACTGAATCTTTGTCAGTATTAAAATAACAGTATTAATATTCAGTGCTAATAATACTTTTGTTCTTCTTAATACTTGGCAGATTATTTTGTATATTGTCATTGAAATACAGGTAATATTATAAAATAATTTCCAGTCATTATACATTAATTTCCACTCAAATTTTGCTCAAATTAGAAACAGTGGCTGCTTAAAAAAAAAAAAAAACACCATAGATAGACTATTGTTTTTCTTTGCTTTACAACACCATACAGGTATAAGTGATAAATAATTTAAACTCAAATTTCACGTCCACATAGTTATGGCTGAGCAGCCCTATAAAAGCAGGACATTGTGCAGTCAGCCGGTCATTATCGCAAAATAAACTGCGAAGGGAAGCAGCTGACTGTATATTATCCCTTACACAGCAGTCTGCCACAGCCATTTCTCACAGAGGCAGCCATAAAACTTCAGTCGATGTCAATCATCCGAGTACATCTCACTTACGACCAGCAGTATTTCTGTAATGAAAAGGAGCCATATTCGCTGTCTTCTCTAAGTAAATCGTAAGACTCACTTCATATACACCACATCTTTTGTCCAATACATGAAAACATCCTTTCAGGCCTTGCCAAGCATCCTCTCACATCATGTAGGTCCACTCAGCAACATTTCTAAGTGTGCAAGATAAGAGCAAAAACACTGACTCTAGTTGAGATCATCAAGTACTAGTATCTCACTGGCATCTGAAATGATGGAAAGATGGCAGAAGCCATTAATGATGACTCATACTTACTTCCTGTTGTTTTGACTAATGAGACAAGAGAGACATCTTCTTTTAACTCTAATTAAAAGATGAGAGGTTCTTGTAGCCCTACACCACACTTTCACAAATTCAATCCCACCACAAAGACAAAAAAAACAAAAAAAAAAAACAGGCCTAGTAAGATGTGCAAAGAATTCTGAACAGAAAACTCTGTCAATAGTGACTCATAAACATAAGCATATTACTCTGGTTCAGTGTTACAAACGAACTGTATAAGGCAAAGAAGCAGCTTAACTGCAACAACATCACATTGTGCTTTAATACTGACAGCGGTTCTGCCTGCATAAGCAGTGCATTGTGAAAATTGTAACCTGTTTGTAAGGGCGGTGAAATAAATGTGCTGCTTCTGTTTGCGGTGTGAAACAGGCCTAATGGAATAAAATAAAAACAGAGCAAGTGTTTTATCAGCCTTGACTTCAGAGACAGGTTAAACATGAACATTGAATTGTTTGAGGAATACATGCACACATACATCACATAAAAAAGGATTGGCTGCATCCCACAGTGAATAGTAAATGTATATAGTAAATGAATAGTGAATTACATACAGTTGGGGTTGAACGTTGACATACACCTTGCAGAATCTGCCAAATGTTAATTATTTTACCAAAATAAGAGGGATCATGCATCCAATACACGTCTACAAGAGAAAATAATTGTTGAATGTATAAAAATGACCCTGTTCAAAAGTTTACATACACTTGATTCATAATACTGTTCTTACCTAAATGATCCACATCTGTGTTTTTTTTTTGTGATAGTTGTTCATGAGTCCTTTGTTTGTCCTGAACAGTTAAACTGCCCGCTGTTCTTCAGAAAAATCCTTCAGGTCCCACAAATTATTTGGTTTTTCAGCATTTTTGTGTATTTGAACCCTTTTCAACAATGACTGTATGATTTTGAGATTCATCTTTTCAAACTGAGGACAACTGAGGGACTCATGTGCAACTATTACAGAAGCTTTAAATGCTCACTGATGCTTCAGAAGGAAAAACAATGCATTACGAGCCAGGGGTGTAAACTTTCGAACAGAATCAAGATGTGTATATTTATCTTATTTTGCCTAAATATATATATATATATATATATATATATATATATATATATATTTTTTTTTTTTTTTTTTTTTTTCATTTACTATTGCCCTTCAGAAGCTACAGAAGATACTTACATGTTTCCCAGAAGACAAAATAAGTTAAATTTATCCTAATCTTCAAATTCAAAAAGTTTTCACCCCCCTCAATGCATTGTGTTTCCTTCTGAAGCATCAGTGAGTGTTTGAACCTTCTGTAATAGTTGCATATGAGTCCCTAAGTTGTCCTCAGTGTGAAAATATGGATCTTAAAATCATATAGTCATTGTTGGAAAGGGTTTAAATACACGAAAATGCTCAAAAACCAAAGAATTAAAAAACAGCGGGCAGTTTAACTGTTCAGGACAAACAAGGGACTCATGAACAACTATCACTAAACAAACAAAAAAAAAACGCTTTGGAACTTTTTATTTTCTTATCTTGTGTGACTACATGTAAATATATCTTTTATGTGAAATATCTTATCAGGTCAGTACTAAATAAAAAAATAACATGCATTTTGTATGATCCCTCTTATTTTGTTAAAATAATGAACATGAATGAATAATGAATAATGAACATGCAAGTTGCATGTAAACTAGATGGTTCTCTAATCGCAGATTCCAGTACTGCTTAGAAATGCACAGAAAGATCAATTAGCAATAAACAAAAGGTTGGAGCAATGCTGGATGTCAGGTGCATTCTGGGGAGCTCTGGTAATGTTTTCCCCAGTGTGTTGTTGGAGTTTTCCCATTTGTGCCCTGCTCAACCCAGGCAACCGGATTCCATCTTCCTCACTGCCCATGTAACAGATTTGACTTCCAAACGGGCTAGAGCCTTGGCAATAAAAAGGCCAGCTGAGAGCGACACAGAGAGAAGACAGAAAGGATCCTTTTGTTTAGGGCTCCCAGCTGCCATCACCCGCAGTCAAACCGGGCCTTTCATGTGAAACCACAGAAGCTGGGCCAACCAGAGGGGAAGGCAATCTCACACCACTACCTCCATAGGTAATGAGCAGGAGCCGGAAGCACCACCCTAGAGCTGGGAACACACACTTCTGCCAAGCTCTGCTAAGAGTGCCATGAAACCAGGCCTATCAATAGCAGAGCTGAAAACAACTCTGCTCTCGGAAAAAGCAAAGAAATGTCTAGAAATGGAAAAGATCAACCAGCTATCACCTCAAAAGTCTTTGATAATGCCTTCTGGTCTATGTTGGTATAGTTTAGCAATATGAAACAATTTATCTTTATTCTTGCAGTCTCTCTTCTCAGTGTTCTATTCCAGGACAGAAGCAAACTGCTGTGAAATTGTGCTGTTTCCGCACACTGCTTATGAAACACCTTTCAATGCGCCAATCCCTTTTTACTTTATACTTCAAGGCCAATACAAGGTAAAGAAAAAAAAGGTAAAAATAAAACAATGCAGTTTCCTACAGGATTATATTTTTGCAGAGAGTGCACCAACTTACTATAAAAACCATTTTATGGCCTGTTAATTAGCTTTATTCAATTAAAAACTGAAAAAAGATCTAAATGTGTTGTGAGACTCAGTATTTAAAATAAATGTTATATTCAGTTAAATAGTTTAAAACTTGTAGTTCAACCAAAAATGAAAATTACCGAATGATTTACTCGCCCTCATGCCATCCTAGGTGTTTTTTTCTTTCAGGCAAATACATTTAGAGTTATATTAAAAATTGTCCTGGCTCTTTCAAGCTTTATAATATCAGTGGTCCAAATTTTGAAGCAAAATAAAGTGCATCCATCCATCATAAAAAGTACTCCACACTGCTCCAGGGGGGTTAAAAAAGGCCTTCTGATGTAAATCGATGCGTTTGTATAAGAAAACGATCCATATTTACAACTTTATAAACAGTAATCTCTAGGTTCCATGTTCCAGCAGATAACTTAGGAAGTAGGCAATCGTGGTGATGAACGCGGAAGCACAGAGGAGAAAGCAAAACTAAACACTGGTCACCATTTAGAAGTACAAAACAGGGCTGTAGTACTCGAGTCCGGTCTTGGACTCGAGTCCGGTCTCGAGACCGTTTTTTTATGGTCTCGGACTTGTCTCGGACTCGCTGGTATTCAGACTCGGACTTGTCTCGGTCTCGGCCACTGGTCTTGCCAAATATGGCTTTTGGTCTCGACCGAGTCCAGGTGTCTTTATTATGTTCCAGTAAGCACACATTTTAAACTGTTTATAATTTTAATTTTTTCATTTCACCCGCCCGAATTTAATTAAAATATTATTTTTCGTCACGTCATCTGCCCGAACGACCCATCACTACCAATAACCAATCACAAAAACAAAAAAACAAAACAAAAAAAGTAATAACCAATCACACACTAGATTATATTTGCACAGCACGCTCTGCATCTGCGTGCCCTGCTAACGTTAATTTTCATTGATTCACACACACTCTAACATGACATAAGCGGTGCAATTTACACTATTGACTTCTAAGGATTTTGATTAGAAAGCACAAGAAACAGGTGAATAAAGGCTGACAATCAATGTTTAATGTTCAGATGTTATTATTTCAAGACATGTAAAGCATTTTGGCTGGTTTATGTGTGTCGTGTTCTATGAGAGCTGTGTGTGGAGGGACGGGAATGTTTTTCTGAATGTCTATATGTTTCATTTATTTGTCCACGTTGTTTTGAACTACTGTACCGCTGTGTGTTGCGATCAGGACCGTTCAAAGCATCGTCGCGATATGTTCATTGTCAAACTCCAAAATTAGACCCTTTTTATTTTTTTTTAAAACGTCATTACTTCATTTGAAAAAGTTAACACATGTATTTTAGTTTGTTGTGTATATTTTTTTCATTTGATCAGATAACATTTTAAGCTGTCATATGGTCGTGTTACAACGCGCCCCTCAGATGTTACAATGTACCCCATCTATGGGGCATGTTGTCACGTTTCACTTCCTTTCTTTTGAGGTAAATAACGAAAAACGTATACACTGTAAATATGAAACAAAGCGATATATTTGTACTAGACAAATGTGAAAATAATGTGGATAAAAATTGTACTCTGAACCCCAAGTGGATTTACATAAACCGCGAAATTCAAAAAGTGTTAGGTTGTGCCCCGCTCTCCCCTACTGGTCACTTCTTTTCTACACTACTGTACATCTGCAGTGAAGCTAGCTATATTGTAATTTAGTTGCTTAAATGCTCAGTACTAGTACCGAGCATTGGTAATAGTAGTGGGTTGGTGTTTGTATATCAGTTCTAACACTGCTATTATGAGGTATCACCATATGTCATCATTCTGTTTTCTTTAGATTAATAGATTATATGATATCAAGGGGAATGTCTATACTTATACTTAAATCATGGGTGTTGTTACCCAGTCATTCATACTATCACAGCAATATTATGATTAAAGGTCATAGTTTGGATATAAACACTGATGTGATGTCTATGGTAGAAATTAAAACAGAGCACGTCATCTTTTGAAAGTAATTGGCGCTTCAAATAATGTTTGTGTCGATTGCATTGTTTCGCCACTAGATGGAAACAACTGTTAAAAAATGTATTTGTCAACGAATAGAGATTGATTCAAAAATGCAGATTCATCCAGTGATGTTTTTGTGAGCATGTCATTTATTCATTCAAACCACTTTTTCATAAATTTAATATAAAAAATCGGTGTGTTAAACATATTCTATTTTAAATATAAATATTATGTATTAAATTATTAAGAATTCATTAAAATGAATTAAACACTTTTAAATAGACTGAAGCAATTAATATTTTGTCTCACATTATTTTGCTTAGTTTAGAATTGCGAGGAAATCGTGATCTCTATTTAATCTAAAAAAAACTAAAACTGAAACTAAACTATATAAAAACTAAATAGAAATGTGTTCACAAAATAGAAACTAAACTAAAACTAAAAAAAATGTTAATGAAACTAATAAAAACTAAACTAAATTTTACTGAAAATTTGAAAACTATACCAAAATAAAACAAATTTTAAAAAGCTAAACTAAATTAACCTTGGCTTCAACACTAGTCTGTTTTTTTTTCCTCCGGTCTCGACTTGGTATCGGTCTTGGTCTCGACTTGGTCTTGGTCTTGACATGGTCTGTCTTGGTCTTGGTCTTGTCTTGGTCTCGATCCCTTCTGGTCTTGGTAGTGTCTTGGTCTCGGTTTAGGCGGTCTTGACTACAAGTCTAGTTGTGACACTGTTTTTGCTTTTAGATCAACAAATAATAACCCAAAATGATTGTCTTGATGATGTCATGCATACGGCTTTTTTTCCTGTCCTGGACTCGGTCTTGACTCGGACTCGAACTTTTTTGGACTCGGTCTTGTCTTGGACTCGAACCTCTTTGGACTCGGTCTTGACTTGGACTCGACTAGTCCTGGTCTTGGACTTGTCTTGGACTCGACAAAGGTGGTCTTGACTACAGCCCTAGTACAAAACAAGGATTTGTAAAGAAAAATGTTTGAGGATTTTGATATAAGCCAAGAGAAGACTGTTTTTTCTTTGCTGTAAACAAAACTTGGTTTGGGCGGGACTAGGATACTCTCACCGGAGCTTACGCTACGCCTACATCATGAACAGTTAAAGAAAGCTAGAAATGATAGTTTATAAAGTTTTAAATATGGATATTTTTATTATACAAATGCATTGATTCACTTCAGAAGGCCTTTATTAACCCCACCAGAGGCATGTGAAATACTTTTTATGATGGATGGATGCACTTTATCAACAACCATTCACTGCAGGACATTTTTTTAATATAACTCTGATTGTATTCATCTGAAAGAAGAAAGCCAAAAGTATTGGGACACCCCTTCTAATGAACAGGTTTGACTACTTTAGTAATTTCCATGAGCACAAATCTTAATGTTTAAGCATAATGATATTTTAGTGAATTAGGAACAGTTTGGACAGGACCCTTTTCTATTCTAACATGACAATACCTCTGTGTATAAGGCAAGGTTCAAAAATAAATGATTGATTCAGTCATTTTGGAAAAACTTGACTGGTCTGCAGAAAACAGAGTTCTAATCCCAGCTGAACACCTCTGATGTGACTTAAAATGCAGACCTTGAGCCAAAAACTCATCACCACACACCAATGACTTGTACAAACAATATATGGACAAAAGTATTGGGACACCCCCTTCCTTAGAACAGAAACTTTTAAAACTGTGGCAACAAAGATGGAAACAATTCATGTATTTAAAAATTGTATTTCCATTTCTGTTGCAACAGTTTTTGGAAATGTTTAAATTAACTGTACACATATACAAGTCATTGGTGTTTGGTGGTGAGTTTTTGGCTTAAGGTCTGCATTTAAAGTCACACCAGAGGAGTTCAGCTGGGATTAGAACTTGCTTTCTGCAGACCAGTCAAGTTTTTCCACACTGACTGAATCAATCATTTCTTTTTGAACCTTGCCTTATACACAGAGGCACTGTCATGTTAAATTAGAAAATGGTCCTGTTCAAACTGTTGCTATAAAATTAGAAGCACACAATTTCCTTGAATATCATTATATGCTTAAACATGAAGATTTGTGGTCATGGATATTACTGAAGTCGTCATCCTATCCATTAGAAGGGGGTGTCCCAATACTTTTGGCAATTTAGTGTATACCTAGAAAAGCTTGAGGGTGAGAAAATCATGGTTTATTTTTCATTTTTGGGTAAACTGTCCCTTTAAATATCAATTTAAGTAATATTCACAGACTATTTTATTTCATGGATACTCAGAATTAACTACGGGATGCTGTTAATTTAGTAAATGATCCTTGAATCTGGTAGAAAGTTTTCTATGACCCTCATTTCACCCAGACATTCAGGTTACATGGAAAAACACAGCAATCAATAACTGATTGAAACATTCAATGAAGCAGAACAGAATAAAACACCTGCTTCCCTCTAAAAAGAAAAATGTTGACAGTTTAAATTCAGTGAGTTTGTAATAATCATCATAGATTTGGGGTGTTATGTTTTTTGTTGTCTTTACAGAATTGATGCTTTACATATGTGACCCTGGACCACAAAACCAGTCATAAGGTTCAATTTTACAAAACTGAGATGTATACATACTATGAAAGCTCAATAAATAAGCTTTCTATTGATATATGGTTTGTTAGGATAGGGCAGTATTTGGTCGAGATACTTCCATTTGAAAATCAGGAATCTGAGGGTGCAAAAAAATCTAAATACTGAGAAAATCACATTTAAAGTTGTCCAAATTAGGTTCTTAACAATGCATATTACTAATCAAAAATTACATTTTGATATATTTACAGTAGGAATTTTACAAAAAAATCTTCATGGAACATGATCTTTACTTAATTTCCTAATGATTTTTGGCATAAAAGAAAAATCAAAAATTTGGACCCATGCAATGTATTTTTGGCTATTGCTACAAATATACCCCAGCGACTTAAGACTGGTTTTATGGTCCAGGGTCACATATTTCATATGTCTCCTGCATATTTAATAGGTCTAGCCAACAACTATAAAATAATGCTTGAAAATATACTCTAAACAGCACACAGTCCATAGAAATAAACATGCACATCTCTGCTAACCTCACATGGGGTTAAGGTTGCTATAAAGCAAACAAAAGCACTAGCATAAACGACGTTAATATTTACATTAAAAAAACGACTTCAAGCCCTCATACAATGGCAGTAATTGCATTTAGGCTTTAAATATTTCTAAATTAGCTGTTAGATAAGTTTGCTAATCACTACAGAGTGCTACTGTTTGAGGTCAACGATTTCAGCTGATTATTTTGAGTTAATAACCTCTTAACAGAGGCTGAGACTATGAGACAGCAATTACACTCCAGAGCACACTTGTATTGTGCATTTTCATTTTTATCAGCTTGACAGTCCTTTACAACCAAAAGCCCTTATCAGGCTGTTTGCTGAACATAAGATGGCAGTATCAGAGGCCGTCAGCAGTAGTATATAGTAGAGTAAAATGCTGCATTTTGCCTTCCGAGAACAACATATTTCCAGAAAATATGCCATGCCCCTGAGCCAAGTGCTTGGGTATGTAATTAATAATTAGTGAGATTTCAGCTTGGCAAGCCTTTTCTGAACAGCTCTAATCCTAGATCCCAGAAGGTACTGTGATCGCTTCCTCCAGCTTTGTCATCGGACACTGCACGTCCTTTCAATGGAAAACGAGAATGGTCTTTGTTCAGGAATTTAGCAAACTTGAGAAATCCACAGACAACTGAGAGAAAAATTCTCAAAACCCAACTAGAAATATACTGTACACGAATGTGCCGTCGGTCAAAGGGGGAATCCATGAAGCGGCTATATATTTTGTTGGTCCCTTTTCCTTGAACGAGCCATAAATATGACCCAACAGAAGCCCTGGGCAGTTTTGATGGCCGCAGTGAAATTATACCCCACTAAACTGGCTTTCATGTCCATGCTGAGAACTCAGAGCAGGGTTCCAGTGTAATTGGAGCTCGGGCCAAGCGGTTTGAGGGCTTGTTACTGGCTCGGCCTTATCATTCTGTGGCCGCACCAAAGCCTGGGGTTTAACTGGGCCACATGCACCCCTCTCCACTGCCAGCTGGAGAGATATCTGAGCAGAAGGCCTATAGCAGAAAATGATTTTGATTGAAAGCTCCAAAGCAGACTTTTGGTTCTGACCATCAGTTCTGAATTAAGTCCAAAAGACACGTTTAGTACAAAGAGCTGAAAGAGAAAAGGGAGACAGACAGAGAATAAAAATCATTTTCAGCTGATTCAGCCAAACTGACAGTCAACTGGAACAGAAATCAACACAAAGACAACAGATTCCGTGCCAGTGAGGAAAATCTGAACACTGTTTTTGTCTTTTACAACTACACAAGCCAATCTTTTTAATGTGCCTTTTATGTAGCTTATGAACTTTTAATGAAGTCAGCTCAGCAGTGAAATCAGCAGAATTGCACTCAGGTATACACTACTGTGAAATATTAGTTCAATTTAAAGTAACTGTTTACTATATAAACATATTTTAAAATATAAATTATTACTCTGATGGCACAGTTTTTATTTTTATTAAAAGTAAAAGTTGTTGCTCTCATTTTTGATCAATTTATATATAAACGATAGACTAAAAAGTACACTTCTTAAAAACAAAAATTACTGACAAACGTTTTTAATGCTAGTGTATAAAGAAGCCACCTTACAATGATTAAAAGTAAAATGATTCATTATTATACTGATATAATTATAATTCATAATTATATTCGCATAATCAAACAAATATTTGACTCTATTTGTCATAAATCGCTATTTTAAACTAAAAATGTTGGAAAACTTTCCAATATGTGTGAAAAATATATTTAGATAAATATAATTACACTACCAGTCAAAAGTTTTTGAACAGTAAGATTTTTAATGTCTTTAAAAGAAGTCTGTTCTGCTCACCAAACCTGCAAACATTTGCTTCAAAGTACAGCGAAAACTGTAAAATTATGAAATATTTTTACTACTTAAAATAACCATTTTTTTATTTGAATTAATTTTAAAATGTATTTTATTCCTGTGATTTCAAAGCTGAAATTCTAGCATCATTATTCCAATCACATGATCCTTCAGAAAATCCTTCAAAAAACATTTTATGTTGAAAACAGCTCAGCAGATTTTTTTTCAGGTTTCTTTGATGAATAGAAAGTTCAGAAGAACAGCATTTATCGGAAATAGAAATATTTTGTAACATTATAAATGTCTTTATCATCACTTTTGATTAATTGAAAGCATTCTTGCTAAATAAAAGTATTAATTTCTATAATATTTTTTCCATGCTTTTGAATGGTATAATGTATAATGTTACAAAAGCTTTTTATTTCAGATAAATGCAGATTTTTCAATCTTTCTATTCATTAAAGAATCCTGAAAAAATGTACTCAACTGTTATAAATATTGATAATAATAATAATAATAATAATAATAAAGTTTCTTGAACAGCAAATCAGCATATTAGAATGATTTCTGAAGGATCATGTGACACTAAAGACTAATAAATAAATAGTAAAAATATTTCACGATATTACTGCTTTTGCTGTATTCTGGATCAATAAAATGCAGGCTTGGTGAGAAGAAGAGACTTCTTAGTCTTACTGTTCAAAAACTTGGTGGTAGTGTATAAATACAACATTATTAATGACATTTAAAAAATACTATACTAAAAGTATCTTCAACCAAGGCTAAAGACAAAGCTAAAGTACTGAAAAAGGTTAAAAACTCTACATTCTATACATCTTTTTTTAAATAGTTGAGAGCATACAGTGATAGCAGCGCTGTCAGAAAGAAGGAACAGTACAAATACTTCTGAGAATACAGAGAACACCAAATGCTAGTCAATCATTATTCATAGTCCTCGCATTGACAGACATTCCAGGACATTGTGCTATTGAATGAGCCCATCCAATAACGACGAGGAAAAAACTGCCGTTTAGAGACATTTTCTTTCCACCATCAGACTTTTCTAAAGCTAGACCTAGAAGAAACTGTAACTAGTGCAACAGTGCTGCACAATTCCATTCTCTTATTTAGTGTGGGAAAACAAAACCTTTCAGCCAGATCTCCAGAGGCCACGGCTGCATGATCAATACAGCTACAACGGCAGCAACCGTTACTGCTGGGATATTTACAGTGGTGACCTACTTCCTCAAGGTACAAGCTATTTACTGGATATATGCTTCAGCCATTTCATCACGCAAGTGGACCAAAACATCTTAAAGTGGTTGTGTGGCAAAATCACAGAGAGATATACTGACTCAGAGCAGTCATGTGGCCTTGTATATAGAGATTTATCAAGGTGTAGCCTTACTGCAAAACAGTTAGTCGAAATACAGTTAATTCCATGCCAATATTTGATTTACTTGACAAACTCAGTAACATTAACTGTTCCAGCTGCTGTGAAACAAAACACCGTGTGTTCACAACTTTTAATAGCAACTGCAGCATTTACAACTTGTAAAACACCTAGTGTTCACTTCTTAGTTAGGATGCTGAGCCATTAAAACTATTCCGCAGCCAAACTTTCACGAGGTTCATTATGCTGCACCTAAAGCCCTCATGATTTATGAGAAGCCCACTTACTAGTGGATGTCACTGCGTTTTGTCTTTAAATCTAATTAATAGAAGTCATTCATCTGTGGCTGACATTAACTACCACTGACAATGACTATACAGAACACTCCAGCTTTGAACACTTTTTCCTCGGATTTAGGATTTGGCTGATGGAACAGGACAATAACAGTGACGAAAAACCTGCCAGGGGTAAACAAGGACTGTCAACAAGGACAAATTGTTCTGCTTTAAACTGTTCAAATGGAACGAAATGTCAATTCAGTGTAAAAAAAAAAAAAGCTATTTTCTCTGTTTTCACCTCAACAATATGCATCAAAGAACTAAACAATTGCTACAAAACTCTCATGAAACGTAACAGCAGATCTTTTTTTTTTGATACCAATACAATCAAATTTGTTTTGAAGTTTAACAATGCCTTTTCTGTCTTCTAAGTGTAAAAAAGCATGGCAAATGCCAACACCATCTATGAAATACAATAAGGTCCAATTGCTGTAGTATTCAAACAACTGTCAAGCTACCAGCTTCCATCTCTTCACTAGGTTTTAACAAAATTGAGTGCTGCTTTTTTTGTTTTGGTTCACTCAGGATACAGATCAAGGAACTTACTGACCTTGTCATATGCACTTCAACTTATATTCATACACTCGTTTTCACAGGTCACCACTAGACTGTAAAAAAAGCATGGATGGATTTGTGAGTTCAGTTTGTTTAATTCCGAAAATGAAAAGTAAACTTAAAATGTTAAGTTGCCATGACTTAAAACCACATACCATGTTTTTATGCGAAAATACATTGCGGATCAAAAAGGGAACTGACAATTCAACTGACAAAACAGGTTACTTTAGGTACGCAACAAAGTATCCGCTTTTATAAACTCGCAATTCAGGTTTTTTTTCTCAGAATTGATGTAAACATTCTAATTCCAAATTATAAAGTCAAAATTGTGCGATATAAACTTCAGAACTGCATTATATAAACTCGCAATTGTTATTTTGCAGATTTTTCTTCTCAGAATTGTTATACATAACTTGCTAATTCTGAGTTATAAAGTCAGAATTGTGCAATATAAACTCGCAATTTAGATTTTTTTCTCAGAATTATGAAATAAACTTGCTAATTCTAAGTTTAAAAAGTCAGAATTCTGAGATATAAACTCGTAATTCTGACTTTTTTCACAGAATTGTGATATTAATTTGCTAATTCCGAGTTATAAAATCAGAATTGTGATATAAACTCGCAATCCTGAGAAATTAAGTCAGAATTGTGTGATATAAACTTACAATTCTTTTTTTCTTTCAGAATTGTGATATAAACTTGCTAATTCTAAGTTATAGTCAGAATTCTGTAATATAAACTTGTAACTCTGAGAAATTAAGTCAGAATTGCATAATATAAACTCTCAACTCAGATTTTTTTTTCTCAGAACTGTGATATAAACTTGCATAATTCCAAGTTATACAGTCAGAATTGTGTAATATAAACTCACAATTCCTTCTTTTTTTTTCTCAGAATTGATATAAACGTTCTAATTTCAAGTTATAAAGTCAGAACTGTGCAATATAAACTTGCAATTGTGAGAAATGAAGTCAGAATTGTGCAATATAAACTCGCAATTGTTATTTTGCAGATTTTTCTTCTCAGAATTGTTATATATAACTTGCTAATTTTGAGTTATAAAGTCAGAATTATGCAATATAAACTCGCAATTTAGATTTTTTTCTCAGAATTATGAAATAAATTTGCTAATTCCAAGTTATAAAGTCAGAATTGTGCAATATAAACTTGCAATTCTGAGAAATGAAGTCAGAATTGTGCCATATAAACACGCCATTGTTATTTTGCAGATTTTTTTCTCAGAATAGTGATATAAACTTGCTAATTTCAAGTTATAAAATCAGAATTGTGTAATATAAACTCACAATTCTGATTTTTTTTCTGATTTTTTTTGTGTCTGCTGTCATGCGTGCAGACAGTGATGAGAGCAGAGATCGAGACAGATGTAGCTTTCAGTGAGTGAAAAACAATGGCTTTACGTTGGTGTTACGTCACAATATTTTAAAGATATGTCTTTTCTATATACTGTATTTTTATAAATATTTATGTTTTAAACCGTGGAGGTGAGCCAATGGATATCACACAAGCAACGTGAAAACTGCGCAATATGTTAAAGTGAAAGTAAAAACTGACAGTGCTTTCAGCATCTGACATGCATTCTCTCAGAGACAATGAGAGACGATTATACTTCATATGCTGATATTAATTTAGTCCCCTACTATTGTGTAAGGGTTGTTTTTTGAAAGACTTAAATAAAGCTCTTAATTTGATTAAATTTCAAAAGGCTATCCATTGAATAAATATGAGCGCTGCACGTTTCAAAGTAATTTGCTGCGCTGCTTTGTTTACCATTCTGATAGTGCCTCCTGCTGGAAGAGAAACACGTAGAGTTGTAAATGTGAACTGATGGATCTACAAGATAATGTGTTATAAAAATGTAAACAATTTAAACAAAGGCAGTAAAATATATGTATATGTTATTTAAGTAATATAATACTTGATTGATAATAATTGTTTAAATTAATATAACTGATTTATTCTTTGAAACTTTAATATTAATTTATGCAATTGCAATGCCTTGATTTTAGTCAAATTAGTACACAGTCATAGCCATAAATGCAATGGTACTAATAATTGGCATAATTCTTTCGGTGTTTCGGTTTTCGGCCTTGGTTTCCTCTTTTTCGGTTTTCGGTTTCGGCCAAGAATTTTCATTTCGGTGCATCCCAAGCGGAAAGCATCACAGAACAACAAGTTACTAAATGCAAACAACAAAATCAACAACAACACTGTAAATAAAACTAGAAAACGGTCAAGTGTATGCTGGGAATGTAAACAGGACTGGATCACAAAATGTATTTTATCTATTTAAACTCGCAAAAGCCAGTAATCCAACCCACCTGCTGTGCTTTGCTTTTTGTAAACACGAAATATCAAAACTACAACCATCCAGTAAATACATAGTTATTTTCAGCATTCTTTGCCTGATCTAAGATTGATATTTTTTTACAGAGCATAAGAACACAGTAGGAAGCAGTAGGCCATTACACCGAGCCAAATTTACCAAGTGTCCCGCTTCCTCTCGTTCTCTTTCTCTGTTCCTGAAAACAGTTTGAATGTAGCACAGAAAACTTGAAAAGACCTTCTGCCAGAAAGGAATTTGCCAGAGCTTAAGGATTACATTCCCCTTTATAAAAATCAATTACTGTGGCATGCAGTTGTTCTGTGGTAGCGCTCGCTCTCTCTCTCGTTCATTACGCTGTCCTTCATTCTTGAAAGGTGAAATAGAAACTCTTAGTAAACGAATGACCTTGTGATCGCAGCTTAAACAAAAATCTCTAGAAACATACTTTGTTACATGTGGCAAAAATGGTTAACAGCTCATTTTCTTAATTACATAATGTACAAAATCCATTTGTCACGAATCATAAGTGACATGTGATGCCACTGGCAGGTATTCTGTGAGACAGCGGTCCACTCCGGCCCCCTCAACACTGCCTTCCATCTGACCAGCCTAATGTCACTGTGGGGGGACTGACTCATCTGAGACATTCTCATGGCTCTTCTCGCATTTTGGTGCCCATGTTTTACAACTCAGAAAAACCGTAGGCGATGTGAGCCATTCCGTTTAGCAATTCTACTCACTGTAAATGAGGATACAAAGCAAATGAGGATACAATATTTTTAGACCCAGCATTATTTTTTTTTATGTCATTACACTTCATATTTCATTAGAATTTTTGGTACATTACAAATATATAACAAATATTTTGTAATGGTTACATTTCTAAAATAAATTACTTTACATCCTTTTATAATTTTACAGGATTCATTTTTTTAAAAAGACACTAAATGCATGGTGAAATATTTTTTTAGCTTCACAACTTTTAGCATCCAGGCTAATTTAGCACTAAATTCATTGTCCACTATGATATGACACATATTTAATTTTTTTGTAACAGATTTATTTTTTTACGTTCTGTTTTCTTACACAATTTTT
>NC_133370.1:20482046-20517608 GCF_049309525.1 Garra rufa | reverse complement strand
CACACCTTGGACACACCTTTGAACCAAAGTTTTCTTTATTTTCATGACTATGAAAATGGTATTTTCACACCGAAGGCATCAAAACAATGAATTAACACATGTGGAATTATATACATAACAAAAAAGTGTGAAACAACTGAAAATATGTAATATTCTAGGTTCTTCAAAGTAGCCACCTTTTGCTTTGATTACTGCTTTGCACACTCTTGGCATTCTCTTGATGAGCTTCAAGAGGCAGTCACCTGAATGGGTTTTCACTTCACTGGTGTGCCCTGTCAGGTTTAATAAGTGGGATTTCTTGCCTTATAAATGGGGTTGGGACCATCAGTTGTGTTGTGCAGAAGTATATATGGTATATATATATAATATATATATAGAATTAAATATTTTATAGAATTAAATATAATTCCACATGTGTTAATTCATAGTTTTGATGCCTTCAGTGTGAATCTACAATTTTCATAGTCATGAAAATAAAGAAAACTCTTTGAATGAGAAGGTGTGTCCAAGCTTTTGGTCTGTACTGTATATATATATATATATATTAGGGCCGGGACTCGATTAAAAAATTTAATCTAATTAATTAGAGGCTTTGTAATTAATTAATCGAAATTAATCGCATTTTAATCGCATGTAAATATTTGACCTGAGAACAGTGAGAATTAAGATTTTTTATTTTTTATTTTTGTTCAACCAAGTCCAACAGACCAGTGGAATATTGCCATTAAGTGTAGCAAGAGGCACGTTCTTTAATGAGTCTTTCATTCCGAGAACTCTGCTCTTGTGTTTGCTTAATTATGCATTTAAACGTTAATGACCAAACCTATCATTATAAATGTTGCTGCACATGGAATATAACGCGGATAACATTTAAAAAATAGTTTTTATCAGGTTACACACTGATTATTTATCACTCAAACCCCTTTCTGTACCTGTCCGTTGGTTGCGTATATCCTCCATGTTTGTAGTTTTTTAACACTTTTTATGCGTGTTTGTAGTTCTAATCGAATCCTCGTTCACGGCGCAGTGTGTTGCGGGAAATATTAGCAGTTAAGAGAGTGCATTGATCGTTAAGTAGTAGACCATCCGGGAATCTTTGGAATACTTTTTAAACATACTACGATTTGGGACATACAATACTATTTAGGACGGACGCAGCTTCTTTTGTATAAGTTCTTTGGCTTGTCTGAACGCTAGTTTGTGCTCCAGTATAATCGGTCCGCCGAATCCAATCCAGTGAGAAACGTTCCGCGGTGCAAAACTTAGTGCGATTAAAATGCGTTAAAAAAATTTAACGCGTTATTTTTGTGTAATTAATTAATCTAAATTAACGCGTTAAAGTCCCAGCCCTAATATATATATATATATATATATATATTAGGGATGCTCATATTGACCGTTTAACCGTTAACCGACAGTAAGAATTTTAACCGATTATTACTATCAGTTAAACGGTTTAAAAGGTTTTTTTTCTATTCTTTTTTTTTTTTTTTACGTTTGCTGCATGGTGAAAGAAATAATGCTATTTGTAAGTTATCTGTTTACTCACGTGCGCATGTCGACACGCGCAGTGTGGCTGTACAGACATATTTCGCTTTACCTTTACTTAGTAAACAGATGTAGTATATGCAACTCAATGGCAAGTGGCGTTATTGGGTTATTAGAGAGTGAATCCGTGAGTGAATGTATTCAAATTCTGAATGAATTATAGTCTAGAAAGTGCGCAATAGGCGCTCCCGTTACAATCACTGGAAAGCTATCACTCATCCTAGAGTAGTTCATCGCAATCTCATAAAGTTATTAAAAAGTAATAAAATAACCTTTACACTGCACAATTAATCTCTTATTTATATAATGCCAACACTTTCTTTGTTTTAATAAGAGAGTTCGCGAAAGTGTAGAAATCAGCAAAACTGAAACCGGCACTTTGGTTGGTGAGTGGATTGTAACATAGCCTCCTCTGATTGGCCACAGCGATAATCAAATCAACATACATGTCTGTGATTGGCTATTGCTGAACGCTGTAAAACACGCGCTTCTCCACACGCATATGACAGTGGATGGAAGTCCCGAACCGCAAATTGAAAGGGTTTTTGTGATGGTGTTTTTTTCGCGGATCTAAGAGTTAACAGGCAGCGGTCCTGCCTATCCGTACAGCATGTGGACATGTTAAAAACTAGGCACACTGAGGTATTGGCTGGCCTGCTATATATTTTTATGTCCGACGAGAAGAATATATTAAGACCGGGTACAGTTCTTCAAAGCGCATAAAAGGATTCAGTGTGTTTTAGTTTTGTCATCTTAATTAGGTAGTTATTTAATTTATACATATTTAGTGTAGGCCTATTTATATTATTCTTTTTTTTTCATTCAGATTTTCTCTGTTCTCAGAAGCGCTGCTGATGCGTGATAATTTAAATATATGTCAATACAGTTTTTGTTGTTGCTCTGTATGCTGCTGTTTGCACGTTAAAATAAAACATTTGCTTGTATTTTTAATGTATCATCACAGATACTCGTGCATTCTATTTTTATTTTAAACTAATTTATTATTCTAATTTTATCAGTTAACGGTTAATGATCGGATAACGAGCAGCGGTTGTCGGTCAGGAAAATTAACCGAAATGAGCATCCCTAATATATATATATATATATTAGTGTTGTCATGATAGTGGAATTTCTAACTTCGATACGATACCTTGAAAAATATCTATTATCGATACTATTTTCGATACCACAGAGAAAAAAACTGCCACAATATTAATTAAAAATGTATTTTTTAATTTAAAGATAAATATAGTCTAGAACATGACGATGTATATGCATATGTACACTGCTACAGCCCTGTTCAGCTTCTTAGCTTCATTTGAGTTTGAGCTTCAAACTTTATTTGCTGTTCAAATACAACTGGTTGTGTAGGTCGTAAACTTTTTCTTTTTCTTTTTAGACCACACAATTAACTAAACTATCTAACTAATCTTAGAACTTAAGTTAATGGTAAAAGATATTTGTTAGTTAACATGAATAAACAATGAAAAATACTTTCAAAACATTTATTAATCTTAGTTAAAAATCAATTTAATCTATAATTTACTAATACATTAACCAATTAAAATCCAAAGTTCTGTCTGTTAATATTTTTTATTGGACCGTGCTAACATGATCCGTTGTATTTTTATTACCTACCGTTATCAAAGATTCAAATATTTTGTAACAAATGCATTGCTCGTTCATAAATGCTGGTTAATACATTAACATTATTTGACGAACAGATTTTAATGCCGGATTCATAATCACCGATCCATGCAAGCAAACATGCGTGCATCACACACGAAAACAATGCTCAGTTGCTCACTGGATAGACATTAAGACAAATCACAGAATTTAAGTAATGTTTTGTTTTTTTTTTGTTTTTTTTTAATAAAGTTAAATAAGCGCAGTTCATTTACATTTGACCGCAGTTAAAGTATTTACTCGTCTAAGATTCCTCAATCTGTTTATATTAACGAACTACGGTAAAAAAAAAAAACGGAGCAACACTCATATCAGCAACAATAATAGGCAATCTTATTTAATGATTCAGTAATGTTAAAATGAGAACAGTTCTTCTTTATATAGATCCGGGTGTCTGTCTTTCAGGTGCTTTGCGAAATTAGTGGTGTTAGCGCCTTTTGTTACCACTGCTCTGTAGCAACTCTTACATATTGGCTTGCTTGTGTACTTCGGCTTTCCATGTTCGTTTGTTTCATATCCGAAATATTTCCAGATAGCACTCCTGCTGTGCTCTTTATCAAACAAAGCCGGTCGCGGGGTGCCGCACTCTCCTTTCTATTCGCTTCACTTGAATGAGACGAGACAGGCACCGCGGTCACGTGTGGTGTTTGTAAACTCGCCTTTGTAGAGAAGTGAAAGTGACAGCTCGGCTAGTATCGATACTTCGGGAAATTAGTATTGGTATCGTTCGGATATTTCAGTATCGATATTTATCGAAATATCGATATTTCTGACAACACTAATATATATATTACACTGCCGTTAAAAACTTTGGGATCAGTAAGATTTTTAATGCTTTTTAAAGATGTTTTTAAGATCATTAAGGCTGCATTTATTTGATCAAAAATACAGAAAAAACTGTAATATTGTGAATTGTGAGCATTTATTCAAAATAGAAAAAGTCATTTTTCTTTATTTTTTTTAAAGTAAATTAATATTTCTACTCAGCAATGATTTGTTAAGTTGATTAAAAAAGTGATAGTAAAGACATTGTTACATTTTCATTCATTTTTTAATAAATGCTGTTCTTTCTTATTTTTTATTCAAAGAATACTGAAAAAAGTTCCATAACAGGTTCCATAAAAAATGTTAAGCAGCACAACAGTTTCCAACACTGATAATAAATCAGCATATTATTTTTTTTTATTTCTGAAGGACATCATGACACTGATGAAGCTGAAACTTCTTTTTTTGTTTTTTAAAATTCAAATTTTCAAGTATATCAAAATAGAATACTGTTATTTAAAATTTCAATGATATTTCATAATATTACCGTTTTTTTTCTGTATTTTTAATCAAATAAATGCAGACTTGGTGAGCTTTAAGAGACTGTTTATCTGTCTTCAAAACTTTTAAAAAACACCAAAAATAAATGTATGGGTACCAAATTCAGTCAAATTTGAATTTTTGTCTCAGAAATGTGATATAAACTTGCTAGTTCTGAGTTATAAAATCAGAATTGTGAGATATAAACTTGCAATTTGTGAGAAATAAAATTTGCTATTATTTAGTTTATATCTCGCAATTCTGACATTATAACACGCAGTTGTGAGTCCTGAGAATTGGACTTTATAACTCATAACTGTAAGTTTATATCTCACAATTCTGTGAGAAAAATCTGAATTGTGAGATATAAACTTGCAATTGCATGAAAAGAAGTCAGAATTGCGATACAAACTCGCATTTGCAAGAAAATTCACAATTCTGACTTTATTTCTCGCAATTGTAAGGTTAATTTCACAATTCTGAGGAAAAAGTCTGAATTGCGAGTTTGTATCAAGCAGTTGTGAGAAAAAAAAGTCTGAAATTAAGAAGCACAAGTTTCCAACACTGATAATAAATCTGCATATTGTACTGATTTCTAAAAGATCATGTGCTGAAAATTCAGCTTTGTATCACACAAATAAATAAAATGTATTTTTATATTAAAATAGAAAACTTATTTAAAATTCCAATGATATTTCACAATATTACAGTTTTTTTCTGTATTTTTGATAAAAAAAAAAAAAATGCAGCCTTGGTGAGCATAAGAGATTTTTTAACTATTCAAAACTTTTAAAATACCAAAAATAAATGTATGGGTCCCGAAAGGTTAAAGTTTCTACCACTGATGTTTGTTTTTCTGCCTGCAGGAACACTGAACAGAAAACTTTTTCAGATTTGGAAACCCACCAAATCTACGAATTCAGTCAAATTTGAACCTGTGTTAAAATAAATAAATACATACATACATAAAAGTCAGTAAGGTATTTCTGCCAAGAGTCTGATGCCAAGGAGCATTTCAAAATGAGAACTGGAGTCTCTCCAGTTGGCATGAACGTGACATTAGCGACAAGCTGCTGTGAGACCTCGTATTGATCTCACCTGTGTCCACTGGTTAAACCAGACAGGATGAGAGGTCACTTATCCTGTTAGTGCAATAATAGCCATCAATTTAAGCTTATTGTATTAACAGGCCTTGGCCTAATCCAATATGTGTGCATCAAATCCTTTGATCTCTTTTAGGACATACCCCCTGATCTCCCAGAGCTGGCTTTCCTTACATAATCCAGGGAAAACTTGCATGGAACATAATGCATGACTAAACAGTGCTATTAAATAAGCAAACGCCACTGAATAAATCAACAGAAACTGACACAACAGAAATGGATGTCTAATTAAAACCAGCTGGAAATAAATAAATAATAAATAAACTAATAACACTGACATTGTGTTCTCCATTTCTGAGGTTTCATATTACAAACGGCTTTACTGAGAGGGGTTTATGAAGAGTGAAATGAAACCGTTGCATCCACATCTGCATTTTAAATTTAGCCACGTATCCATCCCATAAAAAATAAATCCACTCCAGACATTCACACTCC
Organism: Garra rufa; assembly: GCF_049309525.1. Taxonomy (NCBI): domain Eukaryota; kingdom Metazoa; phylum Chordata; class Actinopteri; order Cypriniformes; family Cyprinidae; genus Garra; species Garra rufa. The sequence continues at coordinate 20,511,471 of NC_133370.1, read as the reverse complement.
CTGCTCAAAGCTTTCCATCACAGCGATCACAGCAAAAAAAGTAAAGAAATAAATAAAGAAAACAACAACAATTTTGTAATCCCCTTCCAGATGACAATATTAGTCCTCTGTTTTGTCATTTATCATTTGGGAAAGCTCGCTGCTCGTCTAGTTAAGGCTCCAACGTCTTAATGGCTTCCCGGGTGTTATGGCGGGGATGGATGCAATTTTCTCTGCCTGCCGTAGCGCTTGCCGCCTTAGCTCCTTGAGTTCACATTTGGCATTCATTGATTCTGTGTCTACAATCTTCTCTCAGACACTGAACCGATGTGACAATCTTAATACTGCTGCCCCATTAACTATCATATTTTGAGGATTCACGGAGCGTCCAAACAGGCCGCCAGTTAATCAAAACAAAAATGTGTCTGAAACACACGCGACACAACAACGTTGTCATTCTTAACTAAAACAAAAACATTAAAAATCATTTCAGCAACTGAAATCAAGCTGAAATTAAATATAAATATTAGATTAAAAACTTGCATGCTATTTTTTAATTAATACTGACCTGAAATAAGATATTTCGGTAACACTTTACAATAAGGTTCATTAGTTAACATTAGTTAACCACATTAGTTAACATAAACTAATAATGAACTGCACTTATACAGCATTTATTAATCTTTGTTAATGTTAATTTCAACATTTACTAATACATTATTAAAATTTTGTTAACATTAGTTAATGCAGTGTGAACTAACATGAACAAACAATGAACAACTGTATTTCTGTTAACTAATGTTAATAAAGATTAGTAAATACAGTAACAAATGTATTGCTCAAGGTTAGTTCATGTTAGTTAATACATTAACTAATGCTTAACTAATGAACCTTATTGTAAAGTGTTACCGATATTTCTAATAAAAGACATTTACGTTTAGTCCACAAGAAAAGTACTAGTCCAATTTATAAAAATTACCCTGTTCAAAAGTTTACATACGCTTGATTCTTAATACTGTGTTGTTACCTGAATGATCCACAGCAGTTTTTTTTGTTTGTTTGTTTAGTTATATTTGTTCACATGTCCCTTAGTTAAACTGTCCGCTGTTTATCGGAAAAATCCTTCAGGTTCCACAAATTCTTTGGTTTTTCAGCATTTTTGTGTATTTGGACCCTTTCTAACCATGACTGTATGATTTTGAGATCCATCTTTTCACACTGAGGACAACTAAGGGGCTTCCGAAGGAAAAACAATGCATTGAGAACTGGGGGATGAAAACCTTTTGAATTTGAAGATGAGGGTAAATTTAACTTATTTTGTCTTTTGGGAAACATGTAAGTATCTTCTGTAGCTTCTGAAGGGCAGTGCTAAATGAAAAAAAAGAAGATATTTAGGCAAAATAAGATATTCTGTTCAAAAGGAAACACTCATCAGTGAGTGTTTGAACCTTCTGTAATAGTTGCATATGAGTCCCTCAGTTGTCCAGTTGTGTGAAAAGATGGATCTCAAAATCATAGTCATTGTTGGAAAGGGTTCAAATACACAAAAAATGCTGAAAAACCAAAGAATTTGTGGGACCTGAAGTTTTTTTCTGAAGAATAGCTGACAGTTTAACTGTTCAGGACAAACAATAGACTCATGAACAACTATCACTAAACAAGAAAAACAAAAAAACAGCTGTGGATCATTCAGGTAACAACAAAGTATTAAGAATCAAGTGCATGTAAACTTTTGAGCAGGGTCATTTTTATAGATTCAACTAATATTTTCTCTTGTGGACTATACGTAAACATCTTTTATGTGAATATCTTATTCAGGTCAGTACAAAATAAAAAAATAACATCTTATTTTGGTCAAATAATTGACATTTTGCAGATTCTGCAAGGTGTATGTAAACTTTTGACCTTGTCTGTATACGGGAAGTGCTAAAATAATAAAAACAGAAAGTGACATCTGAAAAAAAAAAAAAAAGTAAAAACATTTTTAATAATAAAAAAGACATTATTGAAACTTAAATAAAACCTGAATGACAATTTACAACTAAAATCTAATTCAAAATATCAATAAATTCTATGTTAGTACATAAATAATACTAAAATAACACTGAGCACAGAAAACAGCCTCATTTAAATGCAGATTTCCCTTTCCAGAGCACTTTGCCATCTTTGTGATCAAGTGTTGAGAAGCTGTTGCATCACATAAGAAACTGACATGTCTAATTACATCAAATCTTTCCCCTTAAAATAGATTTATGTTTTGCTATTCTCCACCTTAACCTTTTCGGGCCTTTTTGAAGACTCTTGAATACAATTAGGTTAATCATGCTCCACTTCAAATGCAAGATACAAAATATCAGAGAAATCGTGAATCTCGCTAAAAGCAATTCATTTCTAATGAGAAGTACGAGATGTAATCATATGAGCAAATCTAAGCATCCTATTCTGTGATGCATGCGCAGTCAGCAGTGATGAATCAAGAGATAAAATTAGTGGTCAAAATACCACTGAATATTTCACTTTTGCACTTTAAAGCTGCAAAAATGCCACCTTGTACAATTTTGGCTATTTTAAATGCACATACATAAAGGCTGCTGCACAACTGCATACTGCTCAGTGGATAAAAATGTGCCATTATAAAGTAATATATAAAGATATTCTTCTTCTAAGACAAGGAACATTAAGTGTCCCTACACTTGAACAAAATCAGTGAGCGTGTTGGCGGAAGCAGGCAGGCGCTCCAGGGAAGGTGAAGGGCGGAGACTGGACCCGGCAGGGTGATGCCAAAGAGCTATTTATACCTTCAGCGCAAGCAGAGAACCCTATAGACCCTGGGGTGCCCATCCAAAGTATTAGAAGAAAGTATTAAGAAAACACTAAAAAGCTGTTTCACCATTACTGGGGCACAAGGAATCCAGTAAAAACCCGAAGAATGGTCATAAATAATTCATGAGAGAGATCCCAAGAAGCATCTTAAAACAAGGCTGAAATGGATGAATAAAAGCACATTGTGTCTTTGCTAAAGCTTTAATGAACTCTATCTTGTAAAATGGAGAGTAGATGGAAACTTGAACTTAGATTATTACAATTTTGCTTCTCAGTCATATTTATATACTCAATTTTCTATAAGATTACACAACTGCTCCACAGTTAAAGAGGAAAGTGCTGATATTTAACTACTACTTAACAAGACTTATAGACCTTTCTTCATTAGGGAGATCTGAATATGAACTTCAATTAAAAGAGATAGATCAAATGCCAGAGGGTGTCTGGAGGACTAACCATAAGGGACCGAACCAAGATTTTTTAAAAAGGTTTAACCGCAGTGTTTGAAGTGAGGAGGGCTTGCGACTTCCAATAAAAGTAAAAGGACCACCATAAAAATGGAGGGGTTGGGTAAGAAGTAGCTTATTATCATTTAAAGAGCCATGCAACACTGTAAAAAGAGCTGTTTTTGACAATGTAAAAAGGGTGTTAATAATTTTAACCAAAGTATGTTGCAGACATTTCATGAAGACCCTAAACAATCACACCAACATGTGGAAAATGTGCATCCAATGTTCCCATCAAAACTGATTTTCCAGTTGAATAGTTATTAGTGAAATCACTAACTAAAATGGAACCAAATGAGATCATAACGCTCTTGTTAATATATTCATGTTTCTTATGATGAATAAGAACATGCTGCATAATTTAATAAGTGTGAATTTTTTAAGTTCTTGAAGGGGAAACTATGGGACACCCATTCAAACTCTGCTTAAAGGTACCTGTAAAACGGCCATTTTTACAAATTTGTCTACATACACGTCCTACACACATGAATGACTGTTGACTGAGGTTGCCCTTACTGAAACATTTACTACAGCTTGTGCAGGAGCAGTGCAGCTTGAAACACCAAGAGAAAATACTGCTTGCCCTGGTGAAAGAAAATAGGCTGACTGCCAAAAAAATACAAATATAAACATTTTTTCCAACTAGTAACAAAGCAGAGAAAATGAAGCTGCAGCTGTGTCTCCTTGATACTATTCCTGAACGTCACAAAATAGTGGACTTCATTTTGTCTCTGTGCCAAACAGTTTGCTTTCTAAACTCTTTTACAATGATTAACATACACTTTTCTAGTATTACTGTATTATAAGCTATTAACACATTGTGGCAGCCTGACAACACAACTAGCAAGGAACTGACTCAGCAGAGAGAAGAAGAGAAACTGTGCTTGGGCCAGGTGCACATATATGTCCATGAATACTGGCAATTTTCACATCTACACTACAAAGTTTTCAATCTTTGACTTTACTAATATTTTTTTCAACAGCAAAAAATGTAGTTAAAATGACCATCTTAAAAGGAGAGTTCACAAAAAATTATTATTCCAAATGAAAAGAAATTAAGTTACAGAAGTGAGGACCAGCATGAAGGTGAGTAAAAGAACACTCCCTTTAATCTTTGCCTTTTCTGATCTCTCTCATTATTTGCCTCTCACCTCTCCCAATCGTTTTCTGCTGATGTGTTAGCTGTGGCCCTGCCCTTTCCCAAAGTGCTATCTCTGAGATTCTTGCTTGATGGAAACCTGAGGGAGAGAACTATGTCAGTGCGCCAGTGAGAATGTCTTTTCCTCCTCATGGAGTCGACTGTCAGTTTCCTATGAGCCAGAGCCTCTGCCATTTGAGCCAGCTGGCTGGCAGGAGCCAGAACGCGTTTCATTTGGGTACAGTCACGGACAGCATGCCGCAGGCTACAGCATCCCAACACATCAGCGCTATGAGACGCTTAAATGAGTTACTGACTGAACTATTCACTCTGGCAGGTGCACTTGTTATATTTAGGACATTATTTTAATGATGGTACACTCTTTAAAATAAAAGCTTCAAAGGGTGATGCCATAGGAGAACCAGGTTGTTTTGGTTCCCCAAAGAACCTTTCAGTGAACAGTTCCTAAAAGAACCATTTTGAAGAACATTTTTAAAATCTAAAGGACCTTTTTCCACTGGTTTCATGGATGTTCAAGGTTCTTCATGCAACCATTGATGCCAATAAAAAACCTTTATTTTTAAGAGTGTATGAGGTTATAAAACATTTGAGACCACAAGTGAAAATACTTCTGTCTTGCATTTCGCTAATTCAATACTGAATTCTGTTTAAAGGAGACATCAGATGCCCATTTTCCACAAGTTAGTATGATTCTTTAGGATCTTCATGAAATGTCTGCAACATACCTTGGTTAAAATTCCTTAATACCCTGGCTTTTTACCTTGTCAAAGGTTTACCGTTTCGGTGCATGTCTCTTTAGATGATAATGAGCTACTGTTTACCTCATCTCTCTCTTCCATTGTTTATATTTATGGGCAGTTGACAAATACCCATTAAAAATGTATATATTTATCTGGTGTGAAGTCTGATCTTTGAGAAAATATAAAAGGAAAGGGTCACTATCTTCATCAATTCTTCAAATTTCATAAATTTGTCCTATGGTGTGACATAAAACAAATTAAGAAAAAACCTCTTAACAATATACAAATAGCATGAGAAAGATGTGTCTTCATTGTTAAGCACTTATTTTCATATAGTGTTATTTATTTAATTTGAAATTATAATTAACATACTTTTTCTCCATTGACAAATTCAAGACGAACTTTGACAACAAGATAAAGATGAGTAAGATGAGTGATATTTATATTTCCCCATTGCAATACTCAACTGTTCTTTTTAAGATATTTTGAGATAAAAACAAAGCTGTGGTTCTTTCAAGTGTGTCAAACCATAGGCCATTATGTCACACTAAAGGACAGAAATGGTAGTTATTAAAGTATTAATTTACTTTGAACATGTCAAGGGAGAAAGTTTAATATAAATGATATAAACAATAAAAATGCTTTTTAAACAAAACAAAATAATTTACATCAACAAAATTCAGTCTCTTTGAATCATTATGTTACTGAAACTCTTCTAGAGCACTGAACATGATCAAAAATGAATAAAAAGGAGTTAAACAAATCTTATTTATTTATTTAAAATGCTTCTTAACATTTTTGTATGGTGTGACAGTACATGCATCACAACGGTGGGCATTTTCTGTCACACCATAGGTTGTTTCAGCCTTTTTTGTCAATAAATGACCTTGCTATTCTGAGCTAACTTGTCATTGGCTGTTTGCAAGACATATTTGCATAAATATGTAGTTTAAAATATAGTTTTTAGTTAAAAATATAATTTAGGGGTGTCACACCAAAGGACAACAAAATGTTAACACTTTTGTAGAGGTTTTGTAGCGTACAACTGGCTGAGGGTGGAAATATGCTAATACAGGACAGTCTGTTAGCGGTTGTGGACAGGGGTTGAGCAGGAGAAATCAAAACAGTTTGATAATTGAGACTGTTTAGGTTTTTTGGGGAGTAAAAAAAAAAAGAAAAGTGAATGGATTTTTACCATTGTAGGGTGGTTGTCCACATACTGCTAAAACACATTTATACGCAAACAACATGTTCACTTCCAGAGCAAAAATTAACAGATAATGTACTTACCCCTTGTCTTTTTTTCTTCAGTCGTAAAGAAATTGTGTTTTTTGAGGAAAACATTTCAGGAGTTTTCTCCATATAGTGGGCTTCTATGGTGCCCCGAGTTTGAGCTTCCAAAATGCAGTTTAAATGCGGCTTCAAATGATCCCAAATGCAGTTGTAAATGATCCCAGCTGAGGAAAAAGGGTCTTATCTGGCGAAACGATTGGTTATTTGTGACCCTGGACCACAAAACCAGTCTTAAGTCGCTGGGGTATATTGGTAGCAATAGCCAAAAATACATTGTATAGGTCAAAATTATTGATTTTTCTTTTATGCCAAAAATCATTAGGAAATTAAGTAGAGATCATGTTCCATGAAGATTTTTTTTAAAATTCCTACTGTAAACATATAAAAATTAAATTTTTGATTAGTAATATGCATTGTTAAGAACTTAATTTGGACAATTTTAAAGGTGATTTTCTCAGTATTTCGATTTATTTGCACCCTCAGATTCCAGATTTTCAAATAGATGTACCTCGGCCAAATATTGTCCTATCATAACAAACCATACATCAATAGAAAGCTTATTTATTGAGCTTTCATATGATGTATACATCTCAGTTTTGTAAAATTTAACCTTATGACTGGTTTTGTGGTCCAGGGTCACATTTAAAAAAAATGATGCTTTATATACTTTTTAACCTCAAACGCTCATCTCATCTTACTCTGCCTGAAGTCTTTCTTCCGGTTCAAGGCAGTTAGGGTATGTTGAAAAATGTCTCATCTTGTTTTCTCTCTCAACTTTATATTAACAAATAAGGTAAAACAGCGATCTAGGACGATTTTGAAGTTTGAGTTTTTCAAAATACCCTAACTGTCTTGAACCAGAAAAAAACAGGCAGAGTTCAGGCAGAGCAATACAAGATGAGTGTTTGAGGTTAAAAACGATAAAAACGATTGTTTCGCTAGATAAAACCCTTCTTTCTCGGCTGGGATCGTTTACAACCACATTTGGGATCGTTTGTAGCCGCATTTAAACAGTTTTTTGGAAGTTCAAACACGGGGCACCATAGAAGTCCACTATATGGAGAAAAATCCTGAAATGTTTTCCTCAAAAAAACAATTTCTCTATGACTGAAGAATGAAAGACATGAACATTTTGGATGACAAGGTGGTGAGTACATTGTCAAGTTTTGTTCTGGAAGTGAACTTCTCCATTAAGAAGCTTTAAGACTTTGTTGTGTTTACTTGTTGCCATAATGTTCCATTGTTCTACATTTTTCAAAACATTTTTGTCAGTGAAGTCTGGTAACAAAGGGGTTTCAAACCAAATTCCAAACACTGCATGTTTTCCATGTCTACTTGATCAAACACACCCGATTCAGATCATCAGCTCATTAGTAGAGGCTCCAAGACTTGGGTGTGTCAGACAAAGGAGAGATGCAAAATGTGCAATGCAAAAAGACTCCAGAGCTCAAATTAAATTTTGTGTATACGTACACTTTTGAACCCCAACTGTAGGTAGGTGATCAGAGAATTTACATTGTACAAACCTTTAGCTACGATACTGAAACATTCAGTTTGTGATACCATGTTGTCGGCTATTTTAAAAGTTTTAATTGCTCATGAGTTATTATAACACGGAAGGCCTCCTGCCGTTTATGTGGTGGCTGCCACGCCGAGACAGCTCCCCTCTAGGAAGACAGCACCAGTGACTCATCATCAGCCACGAGCCACACCTGCCAGCTGGGACGCAATCTACCACAGACCCCGGGTTTTCCCCGCAGGCTCCTGCCGCAATAAGATTTGTGTTCTACACGCACCTGGGACCGGCACAAAAAGTCTTTCTGGAAACGTCTGCTTCTTACACGCCTCAATTACATTAGAGTCTCTCTAAACTAACATCAACAGGTCAGCTCTTGTAAACAGGATGATGGAAAGGGTGCGCCATATCCAATCAATGTTCATTTGCGAAATCTCTTTGGGCTAATAACGGCTTAATGCCATCTCAATCAAGACGATTTTTCAAAATGTTTACAGTTTTCTAATCGGCAAAGAGCAAGCGTTTACTGCAGACGCACTTGTCTTGGCTTGACAGCAAACATCAAACATGCATTACAGTGGCACATTGAAGTCTAAGCAGCATTGCCAATGACAAACTAAAATGCGGCTTTGAACTCGAGAGGCTGGGATGGTCTCATAAACAGCCTGTTCCACACTTTAACAGCTGAAGCATCTGAAAACACTGGATTCTTTGAAAACAGTGGTCGACACAGGGTGCTTTGTACTTCCAGCAGCTAGAAGACAGGAAGAAGGACGCAAAAAAGCTGCGAAAACAGTAGAGCGTTTTCATTTGAACACTTCCTGTCAAAGTTCTAGTGAATGACAGATTCAACTCTGCCTCAAAATCTGATTTCATGAAAAGCCCCCAAAGACATCGATCAAATTCTCTTAGAATTTCGGGCCCTGAGTGTGAAAATAACAAGTTTTGAGACGGCCATCTTGGATTTCTGTCATTCCTCAAGAGGGTAGGCATAAAAAAGTATAAAAACGGAGGAAGAGAGAGACCCCTGAGCAGGCTAGACGAGTCATATGACACAGCTCAACTCCCTCCAGAGCTCTGGCTTTAAACTCATTAGAAGGATATGGGTGGCAAAGGCCTGCTGCTTGCAGGCATATCAAATACCGCTGCTGCACATTCATTATGAAGGTTTGCCCTATTATGAGGTAGAAAATGCAGTGCAATGACATTGTAATTAATGAGATTTTTTTCCTTTATGCAGATGGGGTGGGTATATTACTCTGGAAGAGGTTTTTCGCCTTACGTACCTTCCTGTTGCATAATAATCAAACCTAGGAAGACGTGCCATAAAGCAGTTCTTTCCCTTTTTCCATATATCTTCTACAGTGAACAAGGATAGATTGACACAGTAATGAGACAGTAAATTGGTACAGTCCTGTTAGTCATGCACACAAGTCATTTTCTCTGAACACGTCACGCACTGCGTAAGCGACTGGTAATAAAGCGGTTCGGCGGATGAAATATAAGTGCGCTGAAGTACATGCTGATGTTAAATCCATTTTAACTCTCCAGTCAGCTTGGAAAACAGAGCGAGACAACGGCTTTTACAGTAATTGGAGTCTGCAGAGAATCCATTATGGCTCTGAGATGGGGAACAGTCGCTGGGGTCCTGCCCACATGTCCCTTATAACACACCAGTCATCTTCTGCTTCCTAGATTTCAACTGTTCAAGCCACTAATTGAGAGTTTTGAGGCTTGAGTGCCTTCCGTGTGTGACTGTCTCTTGTATTATTCATATTATTCGTTTTTCTTTGCACAATTGAGCATTCAATCGCTATAGTTATGTCAGTGAGGGATTTTGTTAATACTTGCTCCCTAAGAAAACACCTGACCTTAAGTATATTACAATACTAATTTCAATTTTACTACTGAGTCGTCAATTTCGTGTCAACTCAACCAGAGGTCCCGACTAAAATTTTTGAATTTTTAGCATCATTATTCAAGTCTTCAGTGTCACATGATCCTTCAAAAATCATTGTAATATGCTGATTTATTATCAATGTTGAAAACAGTTGTGCTGCTTAATATTTTGTTGAAACCTGTAATTTTTTCCCCAGGATTCTTTAACAAATAAAAAGTTAAAAAGAACAGTGTTCTTTTAAAATAGAAATGTTTTGTAACAATATAAACTACCATCTAAAAGTTTGGGTTCAGTAAATGTTTTTTTTTTTTTTTTTTTTTGAAAGAAATTAATAGTTTTATTCACAAAGGATGTGTAAAATTGTTAGACTTAAATTGTCAGAAAAGATGTATATTTTGAATAAATGCTGTTCTTTTTAACCTTTTATGCATCAAGAATCCTGAAAAAAAAAATCACAGATTCCAAAAAAAAAAATTAAGCAGCACAACTGTTTCCAACATTAATATTAACAGTAATTAATCAGCATATTAGAATAATTTTTGAAGAATCATGTGACACTTAAAACTGAAGTTATCTCTAAACTAAATGTGGGCCACGTCGCATACAGATGATACTTCTCTTCTTTAAAAGAGGAATGTCTGAAAAACAAACAATGTTTAAACTAGAAATGTATCTCCTTTCCTTCCACAAATCTCAAAAGTTTGCACGTTTGTAACCCAAAAGTATTAAAGATATCTTAAAATGATTTTAAATTCTGGTTCCTAACTTCAGCTTCTGAAACTTGGTTGATTTGACACGGAATGACCCTACTGTAGTATTCTGCCCCACAAAGGCAAAGTGCAGTAACTACGCCAGCACTGAAACTGAGAAAAATGCCTTTACAGTTTTTACACCAGCCAGTCAAACATGTCGTGGGTAGATTAGTGGTAATGCATTCATGTAATGCCTTCTTAGGAATATTTTTTATAGATAAAAACCATGACAAGTGATGTGACCTTTGACAAGCAAAATGCAGATACTGCACTCTGCCTTTGGATGACCTGAAAAAAACTAAAACACTATTGCAAAAGCAAAGTGCAGTATCTACAAACTAAATGTGTTCATCCAACTTTCTTGTTGTGTTTCTTACTACATGTTGATTGTTTTTAATACCTTTAATAGTTTTATTGATGTTTGCATGCTGTGAATGTTACAATTGCTCAGTAGTAAGCCTCAATATTAAGAGTCATCTGCTCCTTTTTAAACAGAGTGTTTTGCTTATTTTATTTAAAAATGAATCCATTACAGACCTAGGTTGCTTTAAAATGATAGCTGAAAAAAAAATCACACAATTTAAACAAAAGGAAAACAACAAACAAGTAGCCTAGTGTGTGTAGGCTATTCTCAAACATGTACATTTCCTATTTATGCTATCTATAAGCTATAATTTGGCTAGTAATTAAAATAGAGGATTCTTATATATTTAACTGCACAGTTCTAGTAAATTTACTGATTATGCAAAAAAAATCCATCATCATAAAAGCAGGTGTATCAGTCTTTTAATTAGGTTGCCATTTTAAGGCTGACTTATTCTATCTAAATTCCATTTTAATCATGTGATCCAAGATGGTTTGCAAATTGCAGATTGCAAACACAGGCAGATTCACAGGTATTTCAACACCGTTGATGCCAGAGACACTAGTCCAGTTGTCACTTTGCTGAAGAGGCATAGCTAATTTTGCCTAACAATATTACTTTACCAGAGTCAACTAACTTTTGAAGGAGTAACCACTGTCACTACAATTGGATCAGCTGCCTGAAACGTGGAGAGATGTCCAAAAACACGATTATAAATCGGATCATCATTATGTTGTCAGAGTGGATAATTGCCCTTAATGGAGCAGTGCAGGTAGACTGCTTGTTTAATTTGCTAGCGGCTGGCCAGTTCATTTAAAATCATCATAAAACTGTCATTTGCCTTGCTAGGAGTTAATATTTTGCTATCTTCCTTACCCGTCTTTGGATATTGTGTAATGGCAGACCGCAGGTGCAGTGTCAAAGCTGGGAAAATAAAGCTAGAACGCAGTAACATAACTTACTGTGGTTTGCCTTGGTATTACTTTGGATTTTGTAGTTACTGCAATTTTGACACTCTTGTTTCTCTAAAACGGGACAAAATTGAACCAGGAGACTTTGCCACAGGACAAAACAGTTGATACAAAAACCCATTTTAAGCCTTAACTCAATTTTGACCAAATGTGTAGTTACTGTGCTTTGCTTTTGGAGGGCAGTATATTTTGTCATAGTTTTTTCACACATTATATGCAGGTGATTCAGTTAAAACCTCATTTTGGCGAAAAACATACAAAATTTTGAGTTGTAGTGTAGTGTAGTGTGGTTGAACATAAGTTTGAGTTTAATAATAGCACACGTCACAGCACCACATCACAATTTTGATTCTATTCTGAGTCAATGTGCAGCCCTAACATTCATATTTTTCATCTATGAGCCACACCTATAAGAACTTACCCAGACCAGGCGGTATCTCTGGACATGGTGGTAATGGCTTAGGGGTCGGCGGTGTGTGATTGGCCTCTGGTTTGGTGCTGGGCAGAAGATGGTCAGCTGTGGCCAGGTAGCTTGCAAAGGTAGTGTTGGGCCTACCGCTGGAGAAATTATAGTAGTAGTGGTGGGGTCCTCGTGAGCTGTTCGCTCCACGGCCATTGTTGAAACGGCTGAAGATGTCAAAGCGCTGGCTGTAGACATCAAAGTAGAGGATCATCATGATAAGGAAGTGCACCAGGCAAAGCAACAGCACAGCCTTGCAGATCCGCTCCAGGGTCCGGCCCAACATCAGCCGGCTCATGGTCAAAGCCACACGGCACGCTCCGCTACACGCATCCGGTCAACGTCACCTCTCCGCGTCGCTGAACCCTCCCGGACTGCAATTTACAAATATCACCTGCAAAACAAAAGCGAAAAAGTGCATTTATGATTTCACTGTTGGGGTAAGACCAAATTTCGGATGGCCATCAAGCCTAAAGACAAAGCACAAAAGCACAAAAAGCTTTGAACTGAAGCATCATGTATTGTTAGGTTTAAATGCTCTCTGTTGCAGCAGGCAATTACTGTTTAACCAAACACTAATTATGTTAATACAATGTCAGAGTGGCTTCACTATAGCTGTGCTATTACTGCAGTAGTAGATGTGCTAATAATTTGTGTGCATAATTCATTTATAGCTTTTAAATTAGTAGAAACAACAGGTTTTGCTTTAGCAACCAGAATGGAGTGGCACGCAATACGGCATGCTAAATTTTTCAAATGTACATTATTGTTAAAAAATGTTTCAAATGTAGATTATTGCTCAAAAGTTTGGGGTTAGTACATTTCTTATTAATTATATAATTAATTAATTAATTAATTAATTTTTTATTAATAAAAATGTATTAGTTTTAATTTATGTATAATGCTGTCAAACGATTAACCGCGATTAATCGCATCCGAAATAAAAGTTTTTGTTTACATATGTGACCCTGGACCACAAAACCAGTCATAAGGTTAAATTTGACAAAACTGAGATTTATACATCATATGAAAGCTCAATAAATAAGCTTTCTATTGATGTATGGTTTGTTAGGATAGGACAATATTTGGCTGAGATACATCTATTTGAAATCAGAAATCTGAGGATGCAAAAAAATAAAAAAGACTGAGAAAATCACCTTTAAAGTTGTCCAAATTAGGTTCTTAACAATGCATAATTACAAAAAATTACATTTTGATATGTTTACAGTAGGAATTTTACAAAACATCTTCATGGAACATGATCTTTACTTAATTTCTTAATGATTTTTGGCATAAAAGAAAAATCAAAAATTTTGACCCATGCAATGTATTTTTGGCTATTGCTACAAATATACCCCAGCGACTTATAAATTAAGACTTATAAATACACACACATGCATGGATATTTTTGAGAAAAATATGTTGTTTACATATTAAATATATTTATATATAATATTAATTATTTAAAAAATTATATATACATGTGAATACATGTAAATGTTTTCAAAATATATACTATATATATATATAGTATATATATATATACTATACACAGTACACACATATTGTGTAAACAAAATAGTTTATTTTGGATGCGATTAATCGTGATTAATCATTTTAAAGCACTATATTTAGCAAGGATGCATTACATTGATCAAAAGTGACAGTAAAGACATGTATAATGTAAAACAAAATATTTTTTTTAAATGTTGTTCTTTTACATGTTCTATTCATCAAAGAATCCTGACAAAATGTATTAAAGTTTCCAGAAAAAGCCATTTTTCAACATAAAATAAGCACAAAAATGAGCATATCAAAATGATTTCTGATGGATCATGTGATTCTGAAGACTGCAATAACTGTAAAAAAAAAAAAACTGGCTCTCACATCACAGTTTTAAAATATTAAAACAGAGTTAAAAAATCTTTCTGAACCTAAACTTTTAAACTTCTAGACAAAAATGTCTTCGGTCAGACATTTAACAGTAATACATTTTATTTTATTTTATGATTTGACATTTGATTTTAACAGTAGTACAAATGTTAAGTTCAAGGTTTGACCATTTTTTGTCAATTATAATTTTAGAAAACGTATAATTTTGCTATTTCAGCAATATGTGGCTATATAGTTAGTTGCATTTATTATTTGCACTTAGTGTAGCATTGTTTTTGTTTTGCTTTTCACAGCTGGAGGAGACCCACCAGCTGAGAAACACTGACTTTAATCATTAATCATTATTAAATTAACATAAATCTTGAATCTTGTTCAATCTTGTTTAATTATTTAAGTTGGATTGACACTAGGGTTACGCCACACTTTAATTATAGAATAAAACTGAACCCTGTTAAAAATGAACCCTGGCACTCAACGAATGATCTTTAACATAAAATTCCTTTCTCACATCATTATTTTCTGTACAATATTGATAAAGAAAGTCCAAAGTCACTTTCAAAGCCCCATTAACCGTGCAAAGCAAAAATAAATCTAAGAAAAATCTATCCGAGGCGATGTAATTTGCACAGCAACAGTGCAATTGCAGCTTTCTCCAGGTTTAATTGGGATAAACTAGAAACACTTAATAGCTGTCCAAATCTTGCTGTGAGCAATTACAATGTTTTTCCAATCAACCCTAAGTTTAAGAGGCCAAAGGCAAGGAAGTTTACGAATCAACAGACTACAGCCTGAAGTCGGAGACCTGCGGCTAATTTCTCACTCTCACTCTCTCCTGGCGTGATCGCTGGATGAAACTGGATGGGAAAACCTCTTGATTTCACACATGGCCAGCTGTTGAAAGCTCCCCCGTGGCAGTTCGGATGGGGGGCTCACATCGGCAGCTTGTAAGCACAGGCTGACCGTGTGGGGGAGGAAGTATAGAATATACGGATGTCTCAACACCTGCAGGGATTGGGCCCGTAACTACACCTCACCTGCACCCTCGTCCACTACTCCACATAGCATGTGTGACTCCTCTGCAATAACCATCATCAGCACTAGGGAGAAAAAAAACACCGTCTGACACAATTCACACGGCTCAGCCTGGTTTGAGCTTCTTTAGGGAATCGCTCAACACTCACCAACCCCCATAATGAATCACACCGGCAGTCACAGACACAGGAACAAGCCAAAAATACTGTTACTGAGAGGTGGGAGAAGAGGTAAGATACAAAATAAGAATAGAAGATGACTGGGGAGGGGGGGTGGGTATGTCACAAAAAGGGAATTGAAGTGCAAGGAGTCAACGGACAGAAGGAAGACAATAACAGCAGAGAGAGAGACTATACAGAAGCATCTGAATAACTGTATTTCATTGAATTTGATGAAGAACCTACTTCTGGACTGATAATGAAGTATGTTGTGTAGGTATGTATTCGTCAGGGATTGACATTAAGTTATTCAAAGGAGCTTGGAACACGAGTTAAGATATTTTGGGTGAAATCCAAGAGCATTCTGACCCTGCATAGACAGCAATGCAGCTGACACATTCAAGCCCCACAAAGGTAGCAAGGATATCAATAAAATAGTCCATGTGACAACAGTGGTTCAAAAAACAAATGTGACTATAAAAACAAATGTCAAATCATGTAATGCATGAGTACATTTAACCAAGACAAAATACTTTGGAGATACAGTTGAGGTGAAATTGTACATACACCTTGCAGAATCTGCAATATGTTAATTATTTAAGCAAAATTGGAGGGATCACATAAAATGCATGTTATATTTTATTTAGTACTGACCTGAATAAGATATTTCACATAAAAGACGTTTACAACAATAGTTGAATTTTTAAAAATGATCCCGTTCAAAAGTTTACATACACTTGATTTTTAATACTGTGTTGTTACCTGAATGATCCACAGCTGTTTTTTGTTTAATGATAGTTGTTCATGAGTTCCTTGTTTGTCCTGAACTGGTAAACTGCCCACTGTTCTTCAGGAAAAACCTTCAGGTCCCACTAATTTTTTGGTTTTTCAGCATTTTTTGTGTATTTGAACCCTTTCCAACAATGACTGTATGATTTTGAGATCCATCTTTTGACACTGAGGACATTTGAGGGACTCATATGCAACTATTACAGAAGGTTCAAACGCTCACTGATGCTCTAGAAGTAAAATTATGCTTTAAGAGCCAGGGGTGTAAACTTTTGACCAGAATTAAGATGTGTACATTTTTCTTATTTTGCCTAAAAATCATATTTTTTCAGAAGCTACAAAAGATACTTACGTTTTCCCAGAACACAAAATAAGTTTAATTTACCCTGATCTTCAAATTCAAAAAGTTTTCACCCCCTGGCTCTTAGTGCATTGTGTTTCCTTCTGGAGCATCAATGAGAGCTTGAACCTACTGTGATAGATGCATATCTCAGAGTGTCCCTCAGTTGTCCTCGTCAAAAAAATGGATCTCAAAATCATACAGTCATTGTTGGAAAGGGTTCAAATACACAAAAATGCTGAAAAATCAAAATATTTGTGGGACTTTTCTGAAGAACAACAGGCAGTTTAAATGTTCAGGACAAACAAGGGACTCATGAACAACTATCACTAAACAAAAAAACACAGCGGTGGATTATTCAGGTAACAACACAGTATTAAGAATCAAGCTTATGTAAACTATTGAACGGGGTCATTTTTATAAACCCTATTTTTATCTCTTGTGGACTACATGTAAATGTCTTTTACTTGAAATATCTTATTCAGGTCAGTACTACAAAAACATGCATTTTGTATCATCCCTATTATTTTGGTAAAATTATGAACATTTTGTAGATTCTGCAAGATATAAGTAAACTTTTGAACTCAACTGTACATATAGGACTTAAAAATAGCCACCCAGCTCATACTTCTCAGGATTTTTGTCTTTTCATCTCCTGTGGCCTTATGGGAAAGCAAAGTGTCCAGTGGTTGCACACTCCCAGCAGTACATCCTTCAGTTATTGTTCACTTACTATAACAAGAGACCTGAAATCAGTCTTTCAGCCTCAGTCACGGTTCCCTCTAATTATCGCATTTCCTGTGATCATTCAGGTTAACTGCCAAGGAAAGCCAACAGAGGCTGCAGATTCTGCAGTATGCATCTTTCTCTTGAGCTGGAGCTGTGGGTGGATGTTTCAGCACAGTAATGGTCCTTAATATAGGACATCAATATAACACTAACCCAATAAGACTGAGGTCACTACTCCATTGATATAAGGTCTTCTCTCAAAATCGCATTTGAAAACTCCTAGCCTTTGCTTTTGCTGTCATCAGTTCCTTCTCAAACTTTACTCTCCTCTATGAACTAGAAGTTTGTCTCAAAGAAGATATTGTATGCTGAAGTCCCAATACCAAAGCTCCTAAAATATTCATCACAGCTCCAAAGGCCTTGTAGAAGAAGAAGACCCCCTTGGCAAAATTGTGAGCAAAAAGACTTTGCACAGACCATCATTTCCTTAGCTTCACTTCTTAGCCATCAGACAATACAAAGCTTTTTATCAAAGCACTTTAAAGCTAAATTTCAACTGTCATTTTGGGAATAAAGCAATATAGAATGACAATGAAATTAATTAGTGAGCCAATATCAAACCAGCTACTCTTTTCAAAAGCTATCTAATCAATTCTTCAATAAATGGAACACTTCCAGATGCCCTAGAATAAATTCCACAGGATTGTGCTCATTAATTTAGTATATCCACTTAAATGTAATATTATTCATACTCTCAAAGAGGAACTTACTATGCATGCACTGGTTCTCAAAGAGTCTGTTGAAAACGCCAATGTTAATGATATTTTTGAACACTCCAGAAGTTAGCAATTTGGTCTCAATAAAGTCAGGAGCAATAATCAGCCAAGCCCCTGAATCACATACTGTTCCACATTAGACTAACTTAATAAACTTAAAAAAGATTGACACTAGCACAAACTCAAGCCTGACCTATAACAGAATTAGCCAGAAATGGAGGCTAATGAATATTTTACATCCCACCTATGTCTTAAACTAATGGGAGAAAAAAAGCAAGGTTTTACATCGACACAAGAGAACAAATAAGTTGGCAACAAAATGTGTACAGCCTCTATATGCTTAATTTTTTATAACCAACCAAGAACAAACCAAACAGTGGCACTTTCTTGGTTTGCATTATTCATGCTGGCCTTCAGCTCAACATTCATTTAACAATCAAATGCTAACTAAACAGTAAAAGAAAGAGATCAAAGTGTTTGCAGTATATCTATATACAAAATATATTTTAAAGGGTACATTGGATGCAAAATACACTTTTACATTGTGTTTGCATATAAATTTCCTAGCAGTGTGTGAACACAACCACCCTACAATGATCACAATCTATTCTATTCAAGCCGTTTTGATTTTCTAAGCAGTGTGACATCATAGTGCTCAGGCCCCGCCCACAAATGCTGACGGACTGTCCTGTATTAGTATATTTTAGCCATCAACAAGTTGTATGCTGTCCACCATTTTGTCCACGCTCAATTAGCTGTAGCGACAACAATGTCTCATAAGCAATGCAGGTGTTTTGTAGTTGGATGTGAAAGGGAACATAAATGTTTTAACATATAAACGTATGAGAGCCACTGAGGACGCAGTGGATTAGTTTGTCTTTGATGGTAATGCGCCACCAAGTACACAAAAAAAAAAAAAAAGAGAGGTGGGGTGAGCAGTAGCTCATTAACATTTAAAGAGACATGCACTAAAACAGGTAATTGTGAACAGAGGTGTTTTTTGACTAGGTAAAAAAGGTTTTACATGACCATTGAGGAATTTTAACCAAAGTATGTTGCGAACATTTCATGAAGACCCTGAAGACCCTAAAGAATCATACCAACTTTTGGTAAATCACCATCCAATGTCTCCTTTAAGCTGAACTTACTGTTTGATTTATTTATTTATCAAGCTTGTTGAGGTATATTATAATGATGTGCACCTAAATGACAGTCAAAATATATAAGTAGTCTATTCTTATTATTTTTATTTTTATAAGGGTCATTAGGAGTAGGACATTATGACGTTAGGGCAAATATACAGTATCTTTCAAAAGTTTGTAATCAGAAAGACTTTTTCTAAAGAAATTAATATTATTCGGTAAAGAAGCATTAAATCAAACGTATTTATATTTATGTTAAAAACAGCTGAGTAGAATTTTTTCAGGTTTCTTTGACTCTAAGCTTTTGAATGGTGTGCTTGCTGTATAATGCTACAAAAGCTTTTTATTTTAGATAATTGCTGATCTTTGGATCTTTCTCTTTATCAAAGAATCCTGAAAAAAATGTACTCAACTGTTTAAAATATGTATAATAATAATAATAACAAATGATTCTTCAACAGGAAATCAGCATAATAGAATGGTTTCTGAAGGTTCATGGGACACTAAAGACTGGAGTAATGATGCTTTTAGCTTTGATCACAGGAATAAATTACATTTTAAGATATATTCAAATAGAAAGCAGTTATTTTAATTTTAGTCAAAATATTTTACAATATTACTGTTTGCTGTATTCTGAATCAAATAAATGTAGGCTTGGTGAGCAGAAGAGACTTCTTCAAAAACATTATAAATCTTACTGTTAAAAAAAAATTCTGAAGGATCATGTGACATTGAAGACCGGAGTAATGGCTTCTGAAATTTCAGCTTTGAACACCCCAAAAATTTATTCTATTTTAAAATGTATTAAAAATGTTTGAACCATAGTGTCATTTTACACCACAGTCTAGTTTTCATATGAAACAGTTATGGGAGCAGAAGGACAGCTTGTAGGCCACCAATTAAACAATGAATAGTTCAAAACATTCAAAGCTGTTATTCATAATTTGAAGAAAATAATTGTGTGGGAATTGTACCGTGTCCTTCCTGAAGTCAAAGCGGCAAAGCAACAGCCAGAATGGAGAAAGAAACAGGTGAAGCACAGCATGAGTGAGTCAATAAAGAAACATCTGGTGGAGTGGGAGGGTTATCTTGTGCTTCAGAAAGCACATCTGCATCAGGAAATGACAGATTCAGCCATCTCCCACTGCCTAAAGCACTTGCCAACAATATATTAATCACTCTCTCATGCTCTCTTTCGCACACAGTTGTAACTTCCATATGCGATTGTGACATTAAAATGGACAGACCGCAGAGTTCTGGGAGATTTAGGTGGGCAGCCTCTCCAGTTTCTCCATAATTCAAAATGACATTAATGGCTGCAGTTCACAAAAGACTCATCAGTCATCTATTTACAAACTGCCTAGCTAGATGGACGCATAAATGTGAGATTTAATGGCTCGGGAACCACAGATTCTGGTTCTGGTCAAACGGCAGATTGTATTGAGAGCTATAATTGATAAACACTAATGTGCCATAATGCATTTGGGTGATCCTTCAATTAGGAACCTATTCAAACCTTGAAAAATGAAACTTCACAAGTCCTGGAATAAAAACATGATCATGGCCACTGATAATAAATGGTAATGACATTTTTGGACAGAAAACGCCTTGAACTTGGTAACACAGCAAGTTAGATAGCAGTCAGTTCAGTCTGAATCTATTAAAACTGAACTATACTTCAAAAATAACGAAGATAACCGAGAAATCTACTCTCAAATCATGAGGAAAAATAAAAAATTGGCTTAATAACATTTCTGATCCTCATGTGCTCTCCTGTTGCTTCTAATTTTCATCATAACCAAATATGTTTCTGCAAAAAAACTAAATTCTGAAATGCTAGGTGTGATGTCAATTAAAATGTTTTTTTCTTAGGGAATGTGCAAACTAGTTTCCTGATTTGAATACCTTTTATAAATAAACTATGAAAGGAAAGTTAAAAAGCATGAGTAGGGCACAAGCCCCAAAAATCAATTGTTTGTACACAATTTCAACACTAAAATGTAGAAAAATGTAATTAAAAAGAGGGTCACACTTTATATTAGGTGGCCTTAACTATTATGTACTTACATCAAAAAATAAGTACAATGTACTTAATGTGGTCATATTGCATTGCAAAACACTTTTGCTTCTATTAAGGTGGGATATGGGTAAGGTTAGGGACAGGTTTGGTGGTAAGGGTAGGTTTAAGGGTGGGTTAGGGTGTAAGGGTCAGTTCAACAGTGGTTATTACAGAAATTAATTACAAATGTAATTACATATAGGTTTTTAAAAATACATAAATACAATGTAAAAACATGTATGTACACAATAAGTACATTGTACCAAATGATTCATTTAAATGTAAGTACACAGTAGTTAAGGCCACCTAATGTAAAGTGGGACCAAAAAGGGAAAAAAACCTGGCCAAAATATTTCCAAACCATTTCTTCTCTAAACTCACCCTAAGAGACCTACAAGTTCTCCTAATTGAAGACTAACTCAAAAACTTTCAAACAACATATATTTTAGCATTTACAAAAATGCAAAAAAACTAATAAACTGGGCCCAACCCAACAAGCTGTGCCTTTCTTTACTGGAAGCATTTTCCATTTTGGTCTTCCTCCAAGATTAAAAAGCCCTATAGCCTCCCTCCTGCTCTCATTCAAAATACAGTAGATGAAAACACAATTCACCTCGGAGCTCTTCTCATCCTCATGATAGAAAAACTCACACTCTCTTATCAGGCTCATTTTCAAACATGCTAAGACTTGACATGAGGGGATTCAACCCATCCAGCTCCTCCTAAGAGAAATTAATTAGGCCTAGAGACGCCAATCAGGCCCTGACTTTGATGTTTAAAAGCAAGAGCATGTTTAATAGGGTGGTAGCACCAACTAAGCCACTCAGCAGACAGGAAACTTCATCATACATGTGTGAGGGACTGCGACTGTCATCAGCGCTATGATCAGTACAAATCATCAGCTTGGTATAAAGGACAAAACGACTGAAAAGGCTTTTCTCCAATGCTTTAATTTTGGAAAACTATCCAAACTGTAAATCCAAAGGAAAAAAAGGTGATGGGTAGGGTTACTCAAGCGCATTATATCCAGAATTAGAGAACTAAAATCAAGCACATTTTGGCTTTTACAATCATTCCGAAATTGTCTTCCATTAAGAAAACTGCCACCACAGAAAATTATATATATTGGAGATGTCAAGACGAGAACCATGGCTTAAATTTAACTTACATGCCATTATTTGTAAATTGATTTATACTTGAGCAGATGACTCAAGACAGGTCATTTCTTCACAGAGAGAAATTTAAGCTACAAACACAGTGATTTAAAAACAGAAAATATTTATGGCCGGTCACTAAAAACAGCTAATTTCATACAACATCTACTAAGTTCACAAGCAAATTTGAAAAGAAAGGTGACCATATTGAAAACAGTATTTATTGTTTAATTTATTGTTAATTAGCTATATATTTTACAAATTAATTGACATGGACTCCATAAATGGGTAATTTGAAAGAAAGGTGGCCATACTGAAAAGAGTATTTACTAGCACCTGTCAAACATCTATTGTTAATAGACTATACATTTTACAAATTAATTGACATGGACTTCATAAATGTGTCAGGAATGGCAATCACTCATTTTCTCTAAACACTGGCATGCACACTTTTAGCGTCTTAAATTTACTCTGAGGCCAGCAACAAGCCAAGCAATATCTCAAACCAAAGAGTGTGAAACTTATCGCACATGAAGGCATGTATGAACTAGTGAGGTGTGAATATAACTAATTACATTCTAACTATTTTCTGCTGTAAATCTATATTGCTTTGATCCAAAACCTAGTTATCTGCCTTCAGAGGGAACGTTTTAAGGCATATTTGAAAAATATTGACAGTTTTATAAGACCCATATAATTAAAGCAGACATAACACACACAGTATCTCTGTCTTTAGTTTTATCAGATTTATAAAAGACAGATACAGCTTTACGCTTCTCTCTGAAAATAGTAGAAAACAGCTCCTGGAGCTGTGCCGTTACGGTGTCTGGGAAGTTTCAGCTCAAAATACACTACAGATCATTTATTATATCATTTTGAAAATGCCTGTTTTCTGAGCGTACAAACCTGACGCACACGCACAGAAAGCGGCTGTCACATAGCATGTGAGTACTAAACTAAATTCTCTTTCATGTCTTATTGCGCTTAAACTGTCAAATACACACACGTTTATGTTAAAAACACACGAGTTACAAAAACAATCAGTTATGTCCGTGGAGGTAAACAGCTGGGGAAGAAACCACATGTTTATATTAGATCTGTGTGGCAGCAGCATAATATACAGTAAATAAATCAATAAATCCACTGCTCTCTTGTCTCCTCTGAGGCAATGACAGAACATTTAGCATGCTTTGCTCAAAGATTTGCCCTGGCGTTAGAACTGGTACACCGCTGTCGCTTGCGAAAACAAAATGACAGCGCTGTGGGTGGAAACGTGCAGATTAAAGGGCAGTAATATTATAAAAAGTTCCCTTTCCTACGTCATAAGGGGAGCGAAATCTGAGTGGCTTGTTTTTTCACATGCTTTCAGAGAGAGGTTTATCAAAACAAAGTTACTGGGTTGTCCTTTTTCACATTTTCTAGGTTGGTAGATGCACCAGGGACCCAATTATAGCATTTAAACACGGAAAAAAGGCAGATTTTCATGATAAGTCTCTTTTAAATTAACTATGGCTAAAAATCTAGAAAAAAATTCAGCCATATATATTCAATCCAGAAACTGACCCAGATGACTTACGTAACCTGAATGAAGCATGTTGGTGGAGAAGTGCCCATATGTGACCCTGGACCACAAAACCAATCATAAGTTGCAACAGTATTTGAGTATATAGTAAAAATAGTAATTTGTAGTAATAGCCAACAATATATTGCATGGGTCAAAATTGTCGTCTGCAAAAAAAACATATTTTTCTTTTATGCCAAAAATCATTAGGATATTGAATAAAGATATATCAAATATATCAATGTGAATATATCAAAACTTAGTTTTTGATTAGCAATATGCATTGGTAAGAACTTCATTTGGATAACTTTAAAGGTGATTTTCTCAATATTTATATTTTTTGCACCCTCAGAATCAAGATTTTCAATTAGTTCTCAGTCAAATATTGTCCTAACCTAACAAACCATTCATCAATGGAAAACTTCTTTATTCAGATGATCTATAAATCTCAATTTTAAAAAAATTACCCTTATGACTGGTTTTGTGGTCCAGGGTCACATATAAGGAAAAACCTTCTGCACCCTGAAAGAGTATCTTTGGCACAGAAATACTCCGTCATACATTCAACTCCTTTTTTGAGACTTTGCTCATGTTTAAATAGCATTAGACATCCCCTTAACTATTTGCATGTTCTACATATTTTTGATGGATGTTTTAAAAAAATACAGAAATCATTTTTTAAATGATTTCCTACAATACTTTGATGTAAAATAGCTGTGCATGCAGTCCAAGCCTACATATGAAAACATAATTCTGCCAGACCACAAAAAAAAAGCATTCTAACTACATTTTAATTAAATTAAAACAAGTTGTTGATGTGATCGAAAAAGCTGTGTTTGATTAAATAAAAAGTAAATAGTCTAAAACCTGCACAAACTGCGTAGACTATACTGATATTCCCCTAAGGGTTCATACATTTCTGTTGAGAATTTAAAATAAACATCAAAACAGGTTTCTCCTCTCTCTGTGTTGAAATTGGTACATTAAAAGCAATGTTAGTCTATGAAAGTGGACATGCTACAAGGATGGTAGTTGATTTCAATTAGGCTACAGAGGATTCTTACAGAACGCAACATAATATGGTGTGACAATACACCAGGAGTATAATATGATACAGTATTTGGCATGTCACACCATAAACAAATACAATTAGTCACACTGTAGTCTTATTTTTAATTATTGACTGCATTATGCTTTTTTTGTTTTTTGTTTGTTTTGCAGTAGGCCCTAATATATAATATATATACTTTCACAAACTATTGACAAAAATGGAAGGGGAATGCATCCACTCATTTACCAGCATGGCCACATGCATGTGAGGTAGAGGGGTCAGTGGCATGACATGTCATAGCCGTGCAGGACTAAAGAGTTGATAAACACTCATGGCAGCAGGTGAAGAGAGTGAAGCTGAGAAGTCACTGGCCTCTGGCTATCATTTCATTACTCTGAATCCCAGCCTCCCTGTGGACATGACACCATTCACCTCACGTTGGCACACAACCCTAAACCTGTGCTCCAGAGCTCCGCAAACAACATACGCTACATGCAACTTCATAAAACTCTTACACATCAATTAATGCAAAGTGCATTCAACCCTGTTTAACTCTAAAAGGGGTGTTAAAAACAGAGGAGGTCGCTTTTTACGACTTTTAATTTGGCTCTTAATAAAAACTTAATGAATCAGACAAAGATATTGATATTTGCTACAGGAATATATGGATCGGAGACGTAAAGACCTCCGTTAATCAAGGATATTGGCATGTTGTCACTCGTATGAGTTGAACATAGCACTGTATTGACAAGTATTATGTCTAATAGCCTAAAGTGTTCTCCATTCTGCCAATACTTTTGTGAAGTATGTTTACGAAAATGTAATTATTTGTTTAATGCAAAAAAATTTCTTCTATCCAAAGTATAACACTAGGCATCACACACTCAATGCATTGCTCAACCAATTGTGTGAGTTTGGGAGTCCAAACTGAACACTGTCTGCTTTACTAGCTTTTATAATAACTACACTGGAGGAAAAATGCACAACAAAGAAGGATCTTTAACAAAGCATTGTTCATATGTACTACTTATACACAAAAATTAAAACCAGCGAGGAACCCTAAATCTATTTTCTTTAAAAAGAAACATAATACAGGCATAAGTTGTTTTGCATAAGCTTCAAACAGCTTTGGCAATACACTAGTTAAAGCTGTCAAGCTCAAATTGGGTTACAAAGTCAGACTCAGCAAAACATCCCAGAAGAAAACCCCACCCACTAATCGCTAAAGATTAAAATGAGCTTAATTAGATGCTTCATATTGAGTGCTAGACAGCTAAGAGCCCACATATTGAAAATATCCGCCTAAAATTCCTTGACCTAAGACGATTTTTCCACATTAAAAGTGTGCTTTTCTGCCTGCAGGCTTCCATCCTCCTCTGGCTGGAAATCTGTGGCCAGCACCTGCTCAGTGGGATGCAAACGTGACATCAATTTCAGATTATACTGAATGGTACTCTGCTTGAAGACCCACTCAGCTACGCTTTCAATCTCTCGACGAGTATAGCCTACACTTTTCGAAACACATTGAACTCACTCCTGTGATGTAAACATCACTTACAAGATCCTGTGCTGTGCTGTGTTCTGTTACCCTTTGTACAATAGCCTGACTATATGAGAAAATAAGAGGTCTGAAATATACAGAGGTGTAAAAAATAAAAAAAATAATAAGATACTGAACACAATGTGATATTTAATCTTTGCAGCTTGACAAATTAAAATTTTCCATGCTCAGAACAAGTTAATTGCTACAAAAATGATTTCATCTCTTTTCTTGAAAACAAATAAAAAATTGGGTTACAGTAAGGCACTTGTTTACTTCTATCCGTAACATCAAAATACTCACTTTATAGATCATATTATACACAAGCTTTAACAGAAGTGCTTTCATAAAATTGTAAGATTCACATTAGGGGTTGAACAATGTGTTTTTCTGGGCCGATGCCGATCCGATTATTACAGATCAAGTAGACCGATAACCGATATTTTGAACCGATATATATATATATATATATATATATATATATATATATGTATGGTGTAAAACTTAAAAGTCAAGATTAAGATTAAGAAAAAAGATCAAGATTAAGAAAAACAAGGGCTCTGACTAAAAAATGCTTTTAAATAATTTTTTGGCAAATTGGTATTTAAAATGACCAATACCGATAACGATAAAAATGCTTAATATTGGCACTGATAATTGGCCAACCACTACTACTTCACATCATAATTTTTGCATTATTTATATACTATTGTAATATGTGACCTGGGACCACAAAAACAGTCACAAGGTTCAGTTTTTTAAATTGTGATTCATACATCATCTAAAGGCTAAATAAATAAGCTTAACTTTGATATATGGTTTGTTAGGACAGTATTTGGCCTACAATTAGGCCAATGTTATACAAATGTTATGCAATGTTATCCAATGTTATGCAATGTTATCCAATGTTATACAAAGTTATACAAATGTTATGCAATGCATATTACTAATCAAAAATTAAACTGGCTACTCAAGACTGGTTTTGTGGTCCAGAGTCACATATTTAATAGTATTATATTTTATTTGTATTTTTAGTGTTAATTAAAATTTTACTTTTAGTATTTTCTTTTTTGTATTTTAAAAATTGTATTTAGCTTTCATTTATTTTTTATTTAAGGTTCAGCTTCAGTAGTACTTCAATATATTTTAATGTCAGTTCGCAGCCAAGGCAACATTTCAATTCTCCATTTTAGTTTTTCCACCTAACAAAACTCATTTTATAGTTCGTTTCAGTTTACCAGTAACAACACTACTTCATATTTCAACTTTTAAAACCTTTCAAATTATTTTTATGTGCTAATCAACATTAAATCACAAACACAGTCATGGTACTTTACTGAACGCGTGGTGAAGACTGGCATGGAAGAGAAGAAATTATTGAATAAAGTCTTTTTTTTTTTTGTTTAAGTATTCTCATAGCTTCATATATTTTAACAATGTCCATATATGTTCATATATTTAAACAATGTTTTACTACCTTTCTGGGCCTTGAACGTGTCAGTTGTGTTGCTGTCTATCCAGGGTACGAAAGCTCTCAGATTTCATCAGAAATATCTTAATTTGTGTTCTGAAGATGCACTAAGGTCTTACAGGATTGGACATGAGAGCGAGTAATTAATGACAGAATTTTCATTTTTGAGTGTACTATCCCTTTAACTTTTATTGAACCCGGAATATTACTTTAAAGCTAACTCAAGCTTGACATAGTTTCAGCTGCCCTATATGAACACTAAACAGTTACATAATCCTTTTACTACATTTCAGGGTTTGAAATGTATAATTCTGAATATCACAAAGGTAAGTCATCACACTCATAATTATGAGACAGCATTGTCTCAATACACAGTCTATATCACAGCACACAAACAAGCCGAAGGAAGTCTTGGGTGGCTGCGCTCCAGCTCTGTTAGCTTGTAAGCTCCACAGACCGCGGCCCCAGCTTTTGCCTGCCTCAAGTCCAGCTGCTCACTCTACTCAGAGCCAAGAGACAAATTAAACCGCCACAGCTGAAGCCTTCGTTTGGACGGACCTCTAAGTTGGCATCTGGATAGACTTAGACATGATTATCCCCATTCACCTAAATACCCTTGCAACTCCCTAAGAAATAAACTACAAGCGACAAACACATTCTATACTCCCGGGCACAACTACACTTGTCCGATATCATTAATAATTTGTTATTTGCTCATGAGTTCAAAAAATGAACTTTAAACAATTGAGGAAGAGACAAAAATCAGACAAACCCAGTGTTCAAAACAAAGCGGTCCACTTCATGCCACCTTTGTGTCACGGGTCTTACTGTTCCCATGACAACAAATCCCAACACCCGATGATTTCGCTTCTCATCTGTAAGACCAGCGATCCAGTGTCTAAATTTGCACTGAGCATCTGTTCAATATAACACAATGTACACTGGCCCCTAATTACCAATCAAAAACATGCAAGAAAAGGAATCGCAGCAGACTCGAAAGGTCATTTATCTCTGGTGAGGTAGATTAGCCAAACAGAGCTGCTCCTGTTTAAAACAAAGTGTAAAATGGACCGACGGACAATCTGCCCTTGGGCTCTCAGGTATCACGCTGTAAAAAGAGAGCTTAAAAAGCAGATTGTGTGGGTGAATAAGAGAAACAGATAGAGACACTGAGAGAAAGTCCCTTGGAGAATCTAATATGAGACTGCAAAAGTGACTGACTGCAAATGAGTAAAGCTGAAACACAAACGGCCACCATAACTTTCCA
>NC_133370.1:20404999-20481546 GCF_049309525.1 Garra rufa | reverse complement strand
GGTTGATACGTAGTTATTTCCATGGTGCTCGACACTCGACTTATCGTGACTACATTTAAGATGGCGGCGGCCGCTAAACTTCTTGCAGTTACTGTCTGTATAAATCTACTTGTAAATAAACTACCGGTGCTTTTTCTGAGTTCTCAATGTCTCGTTTTAAATGTCAGGGCCCTTGGAAGTCTACCAATGAAGTCTGGAGCTACTTTGTGCCTCGTAAATGGCGTAAAACAGTGATTTATTTACATGGCTCCTTCGATGCCCGATTGACTTTCATTGACAACCTGTTGTGAGCATCGGATAACTGACCCCAGATTTCGGACAGCAGTGGACAAGACGAGATGAGATATGCAAGGTACGTTTACACTCGGTATCATGATTCAATACACTTTAGGTCAAAATCACACCGGAGTTCTCCTTTAAAAATGCAGCTTTAGGCCCTGATCACACCGAACGCGTCTTTTAGTTCTAAAAACGCGAGGTGCACAGCACTGCCTTTTTTGGTGACTTTTAATAAAAGAGCAGTGTGCTGCGGTTTTTTTTATGTTGCTAAGCAACGACCAAAACACCTGTCCTGTCAGTCAAATCAAATGATTATAGCGCGAGCGCTCTAAAATCTTAGTTTTTTGCTGTTAAGTAAACTGTCATATTAGCAGAAACCCTAAATAATACAGCTCCGGGTTACCCACGATAGACACCAAAGGTTTCTCCTCTAATTCTTGCAGTCTCCGGACTTTTTAAGCAACGGTAAACTTTCGTCACCACAACAGAAGGCCCGCCTCTCCATTCATTCGATTGGACAATGGAAAAGAACGCGAATGACGTTGGGCGTTTTTCCGCTCAGGGTTGATTTTTTTTCAACTTCAGGCGCTCAGAGCGCTCCTGCAAAAACGAGAGGCGCAGCAGGCGGCGAAAACGCGAGGCGCCCGGGGCGCATAAGCAGCGCGCAGAACACTCGCTGCCAACAGAAAACCATTCAAAAGAGGCGCCTCCAACTGCAAAAACGCGTTCGGTGTGATCGCGGCCTTAAAAGGCTCTAAACGATCCCAGCTGAGGAATTAGAGTCTTATCTAGCAAAACCATTGGTAATTTTCTTTAAAAAAATAATATACACTTTTTAACCACAAATGCTTGTCTTGTCTAGCTCTGCGATGCACATGCATACGGTTCATGACAGTTAGGGTATGTCGAAAAACTCCCATCTCATTTTATCCTCCAACTTTAAAATCATCCTACATTGCCGTTTTATCTTTGTTTGTAAAGGGTGTTTGACCCTCCATGCATGTTCACTTTGTAAACACTTGGTCGGTACTTCTACAGCAATGTAGGATGATTTTGAAGTTGGAGGAGGAAATGAGATGGGAGTTTTTTGGCCTACCCTAACTGTTTTGAACTGGAGTGAACAGAGTGTGCATGTGCATCGCAGAGCAAGAGGAGCATTTGAGGTTAAAAAGTATAGAAATAGTAATTTAACAGATCGTTACGCTAGATAAGAACCTTATTCTTCGGCTGGGATCATGTAGAGCCCTTTGAAGCAGCACTGAAACTACATTTTTAACCTTCAATCCGTTGAGCACCATTGACGTCCACTTTATGGAAAAAAATCCTGTAACGTATTCCTCTTTGCGACTAAAGAAAGACATAAAAATCTTGGATGACATGGGGGGTGCGTAATTTATCAGGGAATTTTAATTTTGGAAGTGGAGTAATCCTTTAAAGTGGGATAAAACAACTGGAATAGCTGTTATACTGAATAAGAATAATTGGAAATAATTGTCTATTGTCTACTTTAACACGTAACATGTAAACTATATTTTAATTAGTTAAAATGTATTTAAACAATCAAGAGCAAAGCCTAAGGTGTTAAAAGCATATTCAAAAGTTTTCATCCTTACTGATAAGTCTGTGTTATTGTTAGGGATTTTGACTGTAACATCCAAGATGGAAAATACTCATCAGAAACAGACCCGAGAAAGACCTCTGAAAGGTTAAAGAAAGAAAAATTGTTTATTTACAAGTGAAACAAACTGTCCTAAAGCCCCTTAAATATAACATCAGACAGCGAAACTTTAAAATGTTGATGTTTTGAAAAGTGGGGAATTGCCTTGATTTGTGAGCTGACAATAAGCAAATCTGATATTTATTTAAGACTAGAAACTGTGCAATTAACAAGATATACTGCAATCACTGATTAAATAAATAGGGAAGACAGCTGCATGTTAATTAGACCCCATAAACAGCAGTTGCCATGATGTGCTCTCAATCAATAATTTACTAATCAAAAGGTTAATAGGAAATTGTTTAATATGTGCCAAACTTTTGCAAATATTCAAGAAATTTTAGATACTCCAACCTAGAATCACAAACCACCTCTATAATGCTTACAACACAATACTGAATAACACCTTCGATTAAGTCTGTACACATAATACAATAAAAAAAATTATTGGTAACCAATCATCAAAGATTTTAAAATGTACAAATACATGCTTAAGAAAGAGTATATACATAATATATGTGACCCTGGACCACAAAACCAGTCATAAGTAGCATGGGTATATCTGTAGCAATAGCTAACAATACATTGTATGGGTCAAAATTACCGAATTTTCTTTTATGCCAAAAATCTTTAGGATATTAAGTAAAGATCATGTTCCATGAATATACTTTGTAAATATCCTACTGTAAATATACCAACACTTAATTTTTGATTAGTAATATGCATTGCTAAGAACTTCAGTTGGACAATTTAAATGCAATTTTCTCAGTATTTTGATTTTTTGCAACCTCGGATTACAGATATTCAAATAGTTGTATTTCAGCCAATTATTGTCCTATCCTAACAAACCATTCATCAATAGAAAGCATATGATGGTGTGATGTATAACTCTAAATTTCAAACAATTTACCCTTATGACTGGCTTTGTGGTCCAGGGTCACAGATGTCTTTATTCATGTTTTAGATCACTCTATTATGGTATAACGATGAATAGGTATTATAACGTTGTTTGTTATTGATAAGAATATAATGTAATTTAAAGATACTTTGTAAGACATTAAGAATGCATTAGAAGCACCATTATAATGTATTATACCTACAGGCTTCATAAAAAGTGTTACTCTCAATTCTTCTCCATGCTCACAGATCTTCGGCCACAAAGCCACACATGTCCTGCCAGCTTCCTATCCGGAGACACTGGGCAAGATGCTGTCCATGGATGCTGTGGGTACCATTACACAGCATCATCCCTACACTCGACTCTGCTGGGAGGAGCTGAAATGTGCATGTCGTTGAAAAAAAAAAGGACTATTTTGTGGTATTGCAATCTGGCCAAGAGTTAAGGTTGTATAGGAAGCATCTCTATGTGCAATATCTCTACGCCTTGATCAAGATGGCAGGCAATAAAGATAGCATGTGATATAAGAGGAAAACAAAGAGCATCGTTCAAAGCAAGTCATGCAGAGACAAAAAAAATATATATGTTTAATATCTGCAAACCATGAACACAAACATGCCATTTCTTACCTTGTTCCTTTGCAAGCCAGGGAGCTCCTCTAAAAGGGATTCATCTTTGTTGTATTCACTTCAGCTGACTGTCTATGTCAGTTTCAGCCATAAATGTGTCCTCTGTGTGAAATACAGTTAGTTTTATCATAATATCCATAGAAAACGAGGGAGTTACTTGCCGGATAGCGTTATTTCTTTCTGCCGACAACGCCGATTAATTCATTTTTCGGAAAGAAATGCACACTGATGAAAGGATTATGCCATATTGCAGGAATACTGTATATCTCCATGTTGTTGAAAGCCCTTGACAGCAGCGTACACTCCAGTAATGGGACTAAATATTTTGCCGTGTATTTTCATCTGTCCGTTCTGTGTTTTTGGCGAGGAGTGATGATGGGTGTGCGAATAAAGGCATAGGGAGGCAGGTTTTCTTTAGTACGGAGACTCGGAGGGCTCAAACAGAGGTACGCTTATTCGCCGCAAGAGGGCGCAGCTAAAGTGGCCACGATCGGTGGCTTGACAGATAAGCGTGTACTGTTTTGTTTTGGTATTCCTGTTTGTTCTGGTTTTAAGCATTTAAATATGATTTACTACGCATTTTTGTCCTAACAGCAGCTATGTCCTATTTTTTAATCAGTTTGAGAAATTAAAACCGAGAGAAACAAACAAAATATCCATCCTGGTCCATTCTTTGGCCAAATGTTGGTTTAATGCAGTTCAGTCAGCGATGAAATGCACGTTACTGCACAATCTGCTATCACGATTGACAGGCGATACGTAATGTAGTTTTTTTGTTCTTCCAGGGTTAACGTTACCTTGTTTAAGATTTTTTTCTATATAAAAATAGCCTCAAGCGGCTGCCGTGACAAGGGATGCACCTGCTAAACAAGCGATGCGAGAAAGCCATGCTACAGTGTTGCGTCCTTTGGCGCCATCTGGTGAATGTTTAAAGCTGTCACCTGATCGCTGATACTGGCACAATGCTGTATTTAATAAATCATGGATAACCCTCAGGAAAATAATGTACTGTACATCGTTGTCTACATTCGAAATGTCCCTTCTATGATGGATTTTTTTTTTTTTTTTTTTTCAATTTTATTTGTATTTGCTTTCAACAACTAAAACAAACCATTTATTTATTTAGGAAAAATATTTTTAAAATTCTGTAAAATTAAACATGCGAAAACTGGCCTCATGACTTTAATAACAAATACTGTTATCCTGTTGTTCCAGAATAAGAGGACAGATTTTTATCAATTTTTTTTTACAAATCCTGGATAGATAGATAGATAGATAGATAGATAGATAGATAGATAGATAGATAGATAGATAGATAGATAGATAGATAGATAGATAGATAGATAGATAGATTTAGTTATACATAAGGCCATTGATTTACATTATTTAAATGCATTTTTTGCATTATTATTCTATTCTATTTTATTTTACATATTTAAATGGCTCAAAAGTGACAGTAAACATTTTTACATTGTTAAAAACAAGATTAACCACCGCAATCTGATGTCCCAGCACTGTAAAATTATTTTCCTAAATAGACTGTATATTGAATGCATAAAAATATTATAAAATAAAATAAAACACAAAAAATTAAAAATTATGATTTAAAAAAAAAAATAACTTCACATTGATAATAAGAAATGTTTCTTGAACACCAAATTAGCATTTGTGATTTCTGATTAATCATGTGACCATAAGGTAATGGCTGCTGAAAATGCTGTGGAATATATTACATTTTAAATTAATTTAATATAACTACTTAAAAAAACGTAAAAGAAAATATATATTTTATAAATATATATTTTTTACGTTTTTTTAATATTTATATTATATTATTATATTATATTTTCTTTTACATTTTTTTTAAATATTTATATTCAATTTATTTTAAAATGTTATATAATTCACAGCATTTTCAGCAGTTATTACCTTCGTGTCAAATAATTCTTCAGAAATCATAAATGCTATTTATACTTGGACATGGAAATGGACAAAATATGAGATGAAAAAAAATCTCTGTTTTTGTATTCTCTTAGAAAAGTTTTGCATTGCATTCACACAAGAAACTTTAAATTAAAATAACTACTTTTGACTGGTTCATCTTTGATGATTGTGACAATGTAGTTTATAAACTGGGATTTAAAAAAAACACATTACACATTTGAAGATCAGGGCAAGTTTTACTTATTTTAAAACATTTCCAACCCCTGGCTCTTAATGCATTGTTTCCTTCTAAAGCATCAGTGCATGTTTGAACCTTCTGTAATAGTTGCATGAGTTGCACCGATCTCAAAATCATAGTGTCATTGTTGGAAAGGGTTCAAATACACAAATACAAAAATCTGAAAAAACGAAGAATTTGTGGGAACAACTATCACTAAACAGTTGTGGAACATTCAGGATACAACACAGTATTAAGAAACAAGCATATGTAAATTTTTGAACACGGTCGTTTTTATAAATTCAACAATTTTTTTTCTCTCTTGTGGACTATATGTAAATGTAGTATCTGGCCAGTACTAAGTTAAAATTACATGTGTTTTGTATATTCCCTCTTATTTAAATAAAATAATTACATTTTGCAAATTCTGCAAGGTATGTATACTTATAACTTCAACTGTGTTTTAAAGTTTTATTACATTTTTGTTCCTGAAATGCACCCTTCGGCTGGAATCAGTATAATTCAGATTTTTTGGGGGATCAAAAGCATCCCAAACTTACTAAAAAATTTAAACACTACACACTGACAAGGCTGAATTTTGTAATCTAATCCAATTTTAGAATCTTTTTCTTTTTTCTTTTGAACAACCCATTACCAAGATTTGATCCAATTTGATAGCCGAAATTTGATCAGATTACTTTTGAACAACTTGCCCATAGCATTTTAGTTATACTGTGCTACTAGCGACTATATATATATACAGACCAAAAGTTTGGACACACCTTCTCATTCAAATGAATGAGAAGGTGTCCAAACTTTTGGTCTGTACTGTTTATTTTTCTGTTTATTAAAGTCTTTACTCTACATTTGTGCAGTTTTCAGTGGGTTAGTGATATTTTTTTAAATATATATAAATTAAAAAATAAATATTTTTTAAATGGGTTTTTATACAAAAACTGCTTTTTTATGTAAAATTCACTTTATAAAAGACCCACATTTCTAACTTTAATTCATGGGGATAACGTGGATAATTTCACATGGTTTAGTGTAAGATTTTTGCCCATCTTTTGGAAAATCCAGTTTTAAAAGTAAAAAAAAGCAACTACAAATAACTTTTACCAGTAGGTGGCTGCAGAGCTCCACTATTTGCTATTTGACCACCTGAAAGATATTTTTCACAAGTTTTTTCAGTTGAATTCATATCTACAGTACAGACCAAACGTTTGGACACACCTGAATGAGAAGGTGTGTCCAAACTTTTGGTCTGTACTGTATGTATGTGTGTATTAGGGGTGGAACGGTACATGTATTTGTTTCGAACCGAATCGGTACGGGGGTCACGGTTCGGTGCATGAATTTAAACGGAGAATACACGGTATGAAAAAAAAAAAAAACTTGCCTGCAAAATAATTAATGTAATGCGGAACTACTGTTAGATACGCGGGTTCTTTAGGGACAGCTAATATTTAGCCCCGCTTTAGCTCTGAAGCTCTGATTGGCGTCGATGCAGCCGAGCTCCGCCTATGTATGCGGTCTATCAGAGCCCGTCTACATTCTCTGGCACTCAGCAATTTTTTGTCAGCTCGACGGTCCATCATTGTGGTCCAGGGATTTCCTGAACTTTATGATTTGTCAAGCCCCCATTATTTTGACGCTAATAGAAGAAACAATGCATGGAGACGCATAGGCTTGGAGCTAGAGCGCAGCTGATGGTTGCTTAGAAACGGCAGACGCTTCCGGAGCGCAAGCGCCCGAGCGCTTTGTTGATCAGGAAGAAAGCAGCGCACCTAGCGTTTTTCACGCGTTTTTAGGCGCGACATGTGAACGGCCCCTTAGATCGCAAGTTTGGGAAAACTTCGCTTTTCCAGTCAGTTACAGTAGTACAGGCGAGAGAGTGGTGGAAAAGACGAGGACTGTGTGTTGCCGTTGTTCAGCGGTTGTTGGGTATGTGAGTGGAAATACATCTAATTGCCTTCTGCATTTTTGTTTTGCTTTTCCCTCCACTGTACCGAGATCATACCGAACCGTGACGTCTGAACCGAGGTACGAACCGAACCGTGACTTCTGTGAACCGTTCCACCCCTAGTGTGTATATATATATATATATATATATATATATATATATATATATATATATACATGATGTATATATATGTGTGTGTGTGTGTGTGTGTGTGTGTGTGTGTGTGTGTGTGTGTGTGTGTGTATATATATATATATATATATATATAAAACAAATGAACACATTGAACTGTTTTTCACATTTTTTTTTATTTCTTCAAGGACAATTATGAAGTCTAGAGGATCCACTTGTACACATCAAAACAATGGAATCACCACATTAACAAATTCAACAATCACTGAAACAGGAAAAATGGTTAAGAGGTCATCTTTACCGCACAACTCCTGAACCACTAAACCCACAGACAGCCAATCCAGGTCCTGGAAGCTCCACAATGAGACCTAAACCAACCTCGCAGCATGATTCATCAGGAGTGGTTTGATTACAACTAGGTCTAAGTTGGAATGTTTTAAAATAAACACATGTCCATGTAAAAAAGAAAAGAAAAAGGAATGCATCTCTCTCCACAGATCCAGTGGAAATAATTCACAAGACCACAGTGCTTTACAGATGGAGTATGCAATTTGATTAATCATTAATATAAACAGACATTTAACAGAGGTTGATTCTGGACATTGAGGAATTAGTAAAATCATGTTTAGTATGTACCTCCACTTCACAAAAACAGACAGATAAAGCATTTCAGTAGAGCTAAAAGGCCAATTGATCTTACAAGTTTGGCTATAAACAGTGGTTCAGACTGAGTACTGTTAGATTTGGTAGATAACCTCAGTGAAGGGAAAACACCATATCTAATTATACAAGAATGAAAACAAGGCTGTGAGGGATAAATGGGCGGTTCCTTTAAATATTTTAGCCAGTGCAACACTGAAAATACATCTTCCTAAACATTTCAAGTGGACAAAAACGTAGATCTTGAAATCAAGTGCAATCTACAGCCTCGTTTTTATTTGTGTTTAAATATGGCATCTAAGGTCACACATCTGTTTGCAGTGCTGTTCTGCTATGAACTTGCTCTCAGATGAACATTTTCAGGATTACCTGATGTGAACAGCAAAGAAAATATTACATATTGTTCACAGAGTTTACAGTAACCTATGGAAGCTTGTTTCCACCATGGGTTAAAAAATACATTTCCATCTCTCACAATTCAGAGTTTGTTCTTACAATTATGAGAACAAGAGTCAACTGCTAGATATAAAGTCAAAATTGTGAGATAGAAAAATCACAATTACCTTTTAACAAGAATTACAAGATGTAAACTCAATTTTGAAGAAAAAAAAAGAATTGCAACATGTAAAGTGAGAATTATGAGATGTAAAAATAGCTTTATATCTCACAATTTTGACTTCTCAAAATAATGGGAAAAATTTTAAATTGTGAGATTACATTATTTTTTTTAAAAATCTGTGATGAAAACAAGCTTCCACCACAGTGTCCTGGGAGATAAAGACCACTTCTTGCTTCTCAAAAAAAAAAATAATAATAATAAGTAAACAAAAATCACAAGACAGGTAGGAAATACGGAATGGCAAACACCCTCATGCGTCACAAAAAAAACAAACAACTGCTTCTAATATGTACACACATCAGATTATTATATCCTCTCAGTTTTAACCAACCAGATCTGAAGAGAGCCCTACAAAGTGAGGGACTACACTGGTAGAAATACAATTGGAGATGCCTGGTATTATTATAATTTTTTTTTTAACTGTTTTCTCAAAGATAGCGTTTACTTGAATTCAGTAGCTACATGAAAGAACACAACACGTGAGATCAGATCAAGCACACCGGATACACCAGGCGTCATCACGCAAATACAAGAACATTCTTGCATTTAAGATAGATTTAAGAGAATACTTTACGATTTACACCCATCCAATGCAAAGAACCACACTAACTTATCACTTTTCTTGTACTGTACAACAATCACAGCGAACTATATATTGGAATTTGAGATGATTACAAACATAACACCCTATATCTCAAAACAGACCCCAACACTGGGTCTATAGACAGTCTGCTCTGTCAGCATATGCGGGATCACTCTTTATATTATTAGGCTATTTTAATAAATAAAATACCTTTTGATTTAAAAAAAAAAAAATTCTATCATTTAAATTTGATAGTATGACATCATGGAGCTATGGCCAAAAAACATTAAGTGATATTTTCAGAATTATGAGACGCCAAACTAAATGTGAAAGGTGTCAAAGATCTGCCTTTGACATTATCATGCACTCTTTTAAGACAAACTGGTGCACATACACTATTTCAATCTTCAGAAAACGATGGTTAAAAACAGACACAAAGGAAAATACATTTAAATAATTTACTATGTATTTACACCTCCTGTTTGCGCCAGCAACACAGCATCTTTGATCTGTAGGTTGTGTAGTCATCTAATCTCCCATTTTTACTTTCGATGTCTAAACAGAGAGAGAGAGAGAGAGAGAGAGACAATGTTAAATGATTACACAGGTCAAAAAAAACAAAACAAAAACAATCTGATGTCCCAGGACCACACAAAAAAGGCAGAGGATATGTAGCGCCCCCTTTTATAACAGAGTAGTAAGGGGCAGCACCAGGTTCAATAATCTAGTGCCTAAGAGATGTTGTATTAAGGACCCTCTGGAGTCACTGAATGGACTACTTCTATTTAGTTTACTTTGAATAAAACGTATATTCCTCACCCTTACTGTGTCAAGAATAAACTCTTTTGAATGAATAAAACACTTGGATAAGAAGAAAAATATCAAGGGATTACTTAAAATTGAATACAGATGAGAAAAGAAAGAAATAACAAAATCAATAAAACAAAGTTGTGAAGTAGTTAAACAATCAAATAGATCTTAAGTTTGATACAAATTATCAAAACAGAGAGAGAAAAAAAACAAATGTTAAATGATTACATGGGTCAAAAAAACAATCTGATGTCCCAGAACCACAGAAAAAACCCAGAACATACAGAAAATGACTGTGTTTTAATAGGAGCTCCTCTTGTGTGGCTGAATAATCTCAATCTGAATTCAAGTATGCATGTCAGATCAATTTACAGTGTGTGCCTGGAAATGGTGATAAAATATTTATTTTCCAGAGGGTGGTCATAAGTAGCTAGATGGATATTAATGACAAATAATTCAAAAGATCACCCTGCTGGAAATCTGATGGGGACGATGGTTTATGACAACACTGTTAGGTAAACTAAAGGCCTGTTCACACAAAGAATGAAATGAAGAAGTGAAACAAAAGGCTACAAAGACAAAGCTACAATACAAAGAGCAAAATAAAAAAGCATTTCTGTGATTCATATGCTTAAACGCAAGATACAACGCATGTGGCAATACAGATTTTACTCTCTGTAAAATACATGCAATCTGATAACAGTGACAACATATGAATAATGAATTTAATGGCAATAGTACTACTGTACTTTGAATGGAATAAAATAAAAAAATAAAAATAAAAAAATGGCCAAGAGAAAATAATTAATTCTTGTTCGCAATATCCACAACAAATATTCACTCTTGGCATGATAATGGCCTTAAAGGCCTTTTTTTTCTTCAGTCGCAAAGAAATTGAATTTTTTGAGGAAAACATTTGAATGGACTGCAATGGTGACCAAAGGGTTAAAGGTCCAAATTGCAGTTTCAATGCAGCTTTAAAGGGCTCTACACAATCTTAGCTGAGGAATATGGGGTCTTATCTAGTGAAACAATCCGTCATTTTCTTAACAAAAAAGTTAAAATGTATATACCATTTAACCACAAATGCTCATCTGGCACATAATAACGTTAAAAATGCCACATGCTGTTAGTTCCTCATCTGTGTACTTCGGTGAAAAAAGGTAGAGTAGGACAAAAAAAGTCCATCTCATTTTCACCTCCAACTTCAAAATCGTCCAACATCGTTGTTTTACCTTTTTTTGTAAAGGGTGTTTGACTATCTTTGAATATTCCTTTGTAAATACTGGGTCGGTACTTCCGCCTACGTCATGTGTGTGTGATTACATAATGCGTAAGGTCGAGCTAGTGTAAGACAAGCATTTGTGGTTAAAAAAATAAATGAATTAGTATTTTTCTTAGAAATTGACTGATCGTTTCGCTCAGCTGGGATCCTGTAGAGTCCATTGAAACTGCAATCTGGACCTTCAACCCGTTGCCCACCACTGAAGTCCACGATATGGAGAAAAACCCTGGAATGTTTTCCTCAAAAACCTTCATTTCTTTTCCACTGAGAAAAGAAAGACATGAACATCTTGGATGACATGGGGGTGAGTAAATTATCAGGAAATTTTCATTTTGTATATCCAAGTGTACGTCTCTTTTAAGACCAAGATGGCAATGACATTTAAATTTTCTTATTTATTATTTGGGTAATGTATAAAGACCACTCATGAAGGCCTAAAGATTTTAAAATAGAATGAGTAATAGAAAAATACATTAATAATTAAAAACAGCAATATGCTACATCAGCACCTCGTAGATTTTAAAATGTTTTAAATAATTAAAACTTAAAATGTCTTATATTTTAATATACTCTGCTGTCACTAGAAATCAATTGACTATGACTATAAGGTCATGCAAACAATTCAAGACTCATGATTTTCTAATGAAAGTGAACGACTGGTACTAAACTTTTTACATTACTTTAAGATGCTTTTATTTTTATTATATTTAAAGTAAACATTTTCAAAACACACATTCTGTTTTTGCTGTGCTATGCTCCATTTAGTGGACCTTGACCACAACAGCTCATATTAAATATTGAAAGGCTAGAAAACACATACACAGCAATTTTAGAAAACTACTTGCCTGCAAAATGGCTACGATCACTCCGAACAGTCCAATGGCACTGCCGAAAATTTCAACGATGAGGATCTTGACAAAGAGACTGGCATTCTGAGCATCAGCCAGGGCAGCTCCACTGCCCACAATGCCAACACAGATGCCACAGAAGAGGTTTGAAAAGCCAACAGTGAGTCCAGCACCAAACATGGAGTAGCCTGAAAGAACAGCACCAATGTGTCATCCAGCCGCTCAACAGGCAAAGGAAAATATTTCACTTAAGTTTACAAGCGATTCATGAGCAAAATGTACCTGCTTGATAGTTCTTCGCCCCAATAGTCTCTGGAGTCGTACCAGTGAAGTTCTAAATGACATGGGAAAAAAGTGTTGAGAAATACTGTTGTACACGTAATGCAGCAAAAGTGAATTTAAATGTTGTACAGTCAAATCAAAATTTATTCAGACACCTTCAACATTTCTCACATTATCACAGTTTATTTGCTATAGTTTAGAAAATGTTAATAAAATATGACAAGAACTCAAGAGTTAAATTGTGTCAGAACATCTTGATGTCAGATAACTTTGTTAAAAAGGTATGTAACAAATTTTTGGTCCCAAATTTTTATAAATTTTACTATTAGTCCACTGTATGAAGAATTTGTGGGTATAATATGTCACAGTTAACTTTATTTTGCTTTCCTCACTTACATAAATGAACTATAGTGTCCTGCACAGACTCAAAAATTATATCTTGTGTCTAAATAGTTTTTGGTTTGACTGTAAAAGCACAAAAATATGCTAAAATACTTAACATCTCTTTAGTACTCAAAGAAGT
The DNA here is from genome assembly GCF_049309525.1 of Garra rufa. Classification (NCBI taxonomy): domain Eukaryota; kingdom Metazoa; phylum Chordata; class Actinopteri; order Cypriniformes; family Cyprinidae; genus Garra; species Garra rufa. The sequence goes on along the minus strand of NC_133370.1, from coordinate 20,468,157 downwards.
GTTCAAAGAAATGGGTCAATAATTTTTAACTTACCTCTGCCAAATTGCTAATGACAATTGCCATGATAATCCCATAAATGGCAACAGCTTCACAAAAGATAATGCTAGAAAAAAAAAGAAAAATTTAATGAACTGTCACCAAGTGCCAGTGTGAGCCAAAAAGCCTTAGGCAAGCAAATAAAAGCAGAGTTTACTAACAGATGGAATCGTATATAAAAACAACTGTTCATCTCTGGAAAAAACTAATGTGGCAACACTGGTGTTAAGATCCATAACTTAAAATATGACAAATACAACAATAATATTTTATTTATATAAATGCTAATTCTAAACCCAAATTGTCTCCATGTGATAGCAATAAAGCACATTTGCACTAGAAAAAAATAAAAACATAAATAAATAAACCTTAAAACATCAAGTAAACTGCAAATACCTGACAAGATTTTTGGTCTTGATTCTAGGGGCTTTGACTCCACCACCAATGATGCTGGACCCAGTGATATAAATACCCCTGCAGAATCATAGGACAAAATACATCATTTTCCATATACTTGTAACTCACACTATCACATTTCAAAAATACATCAGATATATTAAAAAATAAGCATGCAATATTCATTTTGGTGAGTGAGCTATTGATATAAAACCAGAGCTGAATGCATTTTTCTATGGAGCTCTTTTAAACAGTGCAGAGGAGGATATAGAAAACTGTACTACAACATGTCAAAAATTCCAGTATGTTTTTTTCTGAGCTGTCAACTTCTGTAAGAAACTAAAAAGAGGAAATGCCTCACCATGCAGCTCCAACAACAGACAGAGAGATGGCCAGGCCAATTCCAAGATTAGCCCACATAAATGGAGAAGTCTCTGTTAAAAACCTGCAACAGAAAATGTTAGGTTATCTCAACTTAATCTCATTCACCTCAAGTCTTAAATTAGGTCTTGCGAATAGCAGAAAAGTTACAATTATGAACAAGATAAGTCGTACTTAAATGTTTTGAAAACAGGTCTTACTGAACACATACCATGCTACATCAAATCGAAATCCAAGGTCAAAAATCGTATAGCAAATACCTGTAAAGAAAGAAAAAATGACTGGATTAGTAGTGTTTAAGTTAAGTGTCCAAGTTTAAGTGACGGAATTTCCATTTAAACTTAAAAACAAACTTAAACTCATTCCTCTTAAATTCAAGCAAAATTAAAAGCAGGGTAATATATTGCAAACTGGCATAATCTTAATAAATGGTATAATACGGACACACTTTTTCCTGCAGAATCATAGAGGATATGTTTGAAATCTCACAGTCATGTGAGAGCCATCTTCCTCATTTGGTCATAAAATCCTGTTCAACTACTTTATAACTACTATTAAAAAAAAGCACACTGGCTAGATACTGAACTAAATTTTGCTGCTCTCCTGTGCTATTACAACCAATGTGTGAAAATGAACAGATGGAAATACAAACACTACAGAAGCATTTTAACACCAGCAAACACAACACATTTTCGTCAGAGCAGACATATGTTCAATTCGCATTGACATTCTTCAAAATAATTGGTAATATCCCTATAACTCGACTTATAAATATTTACACCAATGTCTTATGACAACAGTCTTCAAAATGCCATTTAAATTAATATTTGACGTAACGTTAGTCGTGCTAGCTCTTGACAGCTAACGTCAGGTAAGGCAAACCAAATAATGGCTATCTGGTTAAAGAGACGAGAAAAGGAAAAGAATTAGAAAGATAACTATGTACGTATCAAGTAAACGTGATTCTAATAAGACGAGTGTGTTATTTATGTGCATATGTCAGCTGGTTTCATTAGCACTTACCGACGATCAGGATGGTTGACCAGAAGGCCAAAGTGACCCCGGTGTATAAAATTGCGTGCCCGTTCATCATCCACTCCACCAACAGCGCCAGTTTTGCTATCTAAAGATTCTCACGCGAACAATTCTAAAGCTACTGTGATGTTATTTTCGGTTAGATTGCTGTATTTCAAAGAGAAATGGATTCTAGTGAGCCCTTCGTAGCGGCGAAGGCTGGAAATCCTGCATCCATCAGAGGGAAAGGAGTCATCAGCTGATCATGTGACGAGCTCGAGTTGTGCACGTGACCCGAAACGTCACGCTTCCTTTAGTAACCTAAAGCGCTGATCTCTGAACAGGTCATAAATTGGTTTCTGTTTGATTGTAACTCTGACTGAGACTTATTTGGACGATAACTAATTAAAAAACAAGGAAGTATAACTGAAACATGTTCATAGAATTTACACTACCAGTCAGAAGTTTTTTGTAATGTAATGTTTTTTAAAGAATTCTTTTCTGCTCAGCAAGACTGCATTAATCGGATCCAAAACACAGCAAAAGCAGTAATACTGTGAAATATTTTTACCATTTAAAATAACTGTTTTCTATTTGAATATATTTTAAAATGTAATTTATAAACCTGTCATTTTAAAGCTGATTTTTATCATCATTACTCCAGTCTTTAGTGTCACATGACCCTTTAGAAATCATTCTAATATGCTGACAAACGAAAATTAATATACATTTTATTTAGCAAAGAGATTTATAATGTTACAAAAGATTTCTATTTCAGATAAATGCTGTTCTTTTTAACTCTCTATTCATTAAAGAAACCTGAAAAAACTTTTCAACAATAATTTGAAACAGCAAATCAGAATATTAGAATGATTTCTGAAGGATCGTGTGACTGGAGTAATGATGCTAAAAATTCAGCTTTGAAATCATAGGAATAAATTACATTTTAAAATCTATTCAAATAGAAAACAGATATTTTAAATAGTAAAAATATCTCTTTTTTTTCTCCTGTACTTTGAATTAAATAAATGCAGGCTTGGTGAGCAGAAGATAATTCTTTAAAAAACATTAAAACTCTTACTGGGTCATTCATTCTGTGTCAAATCGACCAAATTTTCAAAACTTCCCCAGCTCAGTTTTTAAAATTTACTAATATTTTTTTCTGAGGAAAGTTACACATATACAGGTGCATCTCAATAAATTAGAATGTCTTGGAAAAGTTCATTTATTTCAGTAATTCAACTCAAATTGTGAAACTCATGTATTAAATAAAACTCATGTATTAAAACGCACACAGATTGAAGAAGTTTAAGTCTTTGGTTATTTTAATTGTGATGATTTGGCTCACATTTAACAAAAACCCACCAATTCGCTATCTCAACAAATTAGAATATGGTGACATGCCAATCAGCTAATCAACTCAAAGGACCTGCAAAGGTTTCCTGAGCCTTCAAAATAGTCTCTCAGTTTGGTTCACTAGACTACACAATCATGGGGAAGACTGCTGATCTGACAGTTGTCCAGAAGACAATCATTGACACCCTTCACAAGGAGGATAAGCCACAAACATTCATTGCCAAAGAAGCTGGCTGTTCACAGAGTGCTGTATCCAAGCATGTTATCAGAAAGTTGAGTGGAAGGAAAAAATGTGAAAGAAAAAGATGCACAGCCAACAGAGAGAACCGCAGCCTTGAGAGGCTTGTCAAGCAAAATCGATTCAAGAATTTGGGTGAACTTCACAAGGAATGGACTGAGGCTGTGGTCAAGGCATCAAGAGCCACCACACACAGACGTGTCAAGGAATTTGGCTACAGTTGCCATATTCCTCTTGTTAAGCCACTCCTGAATCGCAGACAATGTAAGAGGCATCTTAACTGGGCTAAGGAGAAGAAGAAATGGACTGTTGCCAATTTACTAAAAATGTTTTTTTTTATTGGTCTTATGAAGTATTCTGATTTGTTGAGAAAGTGAATTGGTGTTTTTTTGTTAAATGTGAGCCAAATCATCACAATTAAAAGAACCAAAGATTTAAACTACTTAAGTCTTTGTGCATTGAATTTATTTAATACATGAGTTTCACAATTTGAGTTGAATTACTGAAATAAATGAACTTTTCCATGACATTCTAATTTATTGAGATGCAACTGTATAGTGATGAAAGCTGAAATATGAAATGTGATGGATGAATATTTACTGAGTAATCTACTATTTTCTAGAGGGAGGTGAAAATGGTAATTTTCACCTTACATTCAGAGTCAAGTTACAGGGTGGTAAAAATGACTTCAGAAAGATGGCAGCATCATTATCTTATTTTTACACAGAGATTGGGTTCTAGTCAAATCTGTTGACTTTAGCAATCTTTGTTGCATTATGTGCCAGTGGTGACCATTCAAAAATGGGAAAACAGCACTTTTCAAGTTTTTCTCCAAAGTTTGCATGCCTTTAACTCAATAACTCATGAGAGATGTTAAATGTTTAAGGTACTATCAGTGAGTCTGCCAAATATGCCCTTTAGCAGTAGATACTACTTGATCTATATGCTTCATATTTTATAACAATAAAAAATGTATTGTAATAATTAATCCAGATGAGGCAAATCTTGGTTTATTGATGTGAATGCAATGTGTGGCGAAAGCAACCACAATTCCCTATCAGCCGTGTGTTTTGTTTCAAACATGTTACAATACTGCATTACTCTTGGTAGCTTCAGAAGCTGTCCAAATGAACAAAATCACTTCTTCCAAATACACCTGAAACTGATTCAAATATAGAATCTTATGAATAGACTGTAAAAAGCAAAGTAATGTGCCTCAACTTGATTATTTCAGTGCACTTTAGCACTCCGACAGGTTTGTTCTATGCAGTTGTTTTAATACAGGGAAACAAGATACAATTCTAATTTCAACATTGTTTTTTTCTTTAGACATTGTTCTTTAATTAAAACAGGTAGCTGTATACAAAGTGACCAACATTCAGTTTTTGATCACTGAAAATAGGTAACATTCAACAATCTGGACATGGAGCCTCATTGAGATCCCCATATCTCTGGGACTGATGATGTAGGACCTTAAAAAAATTAAGATTCCAAAAGAATCGTTTATTAACAACTAATCTAAAAATCTAGAATTGCAATATTTTAAATACTTCTTGAGTTACAGGCACATAAACTTTGTAAAAAGAATATTTATGGCACTCAGGCTGGTATTTTAAATCCAGTTGTCTTGACAGAAAGAAACAAGATACATCTTTAGTTTTAACATTATTTGTTCTTCAGACACTCCTCTTTAAAAGAAAAGAAGTATCATATTTTTTCAAACTGACCCACATTTGGTTTTTGACCACTGAAAATGTGTACATGTTAAAGATTTACTCCTGGAGCCATTTTTAAATTCTAATTTTTGAAATCTTCGAAACGATCAGTCTCATAGGGCATTTAAAAAATAAGGAAAGTTTACTTTCAGAACAAAAATATACAGATAATGTACTCGCCCCTTTGTCATCCAAGATGTTCATGTCTTTCTTTCTTCAGTCATAAGGAAATTATGTTTTTTGAGTAAAACATTTCAGGATTTCTCTCCATATAATGGACTACTATGGTGCCCCCGAGTTTGAACTTCCAAAATGCAACTTCAAAGGGCTCTAAACCATCACAGCTGAGGAAAGAAGGGTCTTATCTAACAAAACCATGGGTTATTTTCTGAAAAAAATTACAATTTAGATACTTTTTAACCTCAAATGCTCGTCTTGTCTAGCTCGACAAGATGAGCATTTGAGATTAAAAAGTATATAAGTTGTAAATCGTTTCACTAGATATGACCCTTTTTCCTCAGATGGGATCATTTAGAGCAGGGGTGCCCAATACGTCGATCGCGATCTACCGGTCGATCGCAAAGGTGGTGTGGGTAGATCGCACGGCATTAATTAGACGTCAAATAAAGTAGACGATCAGCCAATGTAGTCAGCCAATCATCCGTCCTCACTATTAATTTTGTCACTTGATTGACGTACAAGGCAGCCAGTCTGACATCTGTCCTTTTATGACACGAATCACCGCGCATGAACGTGCATACAGCGGCGCCAAGTGGCTGATTCCATTCAGTGCAAGTCATCAGAGTAAAGTAATTACAAAAAAATGTACTTGTATGTAGTTGTATTGTGCAATATGGGTTCATGTAGTTAAGCAAGCTACACCAACATATAAAGAATTCTCAATATATTCATAAATAAATATATGTTTTTTTATAGTAGGTAGATCATTTTGACTTCGTCATTGTATAAGTAGCTCACAAGCCAAAAAAGTGTGGGCACCCCTGATTTAGAGCCTTTCGAAGCTGCATTTAAACTGCACTTTGGAAGTTCAAACTCGGGTGCACCATAGAAGTCCATTATATGAAGAGAAATCCTGAAATGTTTTCCTCAAAAAACACCATTTCTTTACGACTGAAGAAAAAAAGACATGAACATCTTGGGTGACAAGGGGGTGAATACATTATCTGTAAATTTTTGTTCTGAAAGTGAACTACTCTTTAAGACTCAATATCTAAAAGGGCATTAAGATATCTTTAATACTTCTTAAGTTACAGGCATGTAAACCTTGAAGAAAAACTTAAAAAGTGCTGTTTCCCCTTTTTTAAATGTGGGTCAGTTTGAAAAAATATGGTACTTATTTTCTTTTAAAGAGGAATGTTTAGATTTTAGATTCTAGTTCATTGCAAACCTTTCTTTTAGAATCCTAATTTTCAAGGCCCTACATCGTTCAGTCCCAGAGACTGTTTCCATTTTTTGAACGGTTATAATCGGCATATAATGCAACAAACATTGCTAAAGGCAACATATTTTACTAATAAAACTACTAATCTCTGTGTAAAAATAAGATGACGATGCTGCCATCTTTCTGGAGTCATTTTAGAATTTTACTACTGATTGTAAACAGAGAGAAATAAAATAGGAAGAAAATTAAACATTTTTATAACAATTTGAAAAAGAACGAAATAATTTTGATTTAAATGTATTGTAGTGTATCTCTTAACCAGAAGATGGCAGTAAATTCCCAATAATGAGGAAAATCTATATTCAGGCTTATGTCGGGAGAAAATCCATTGATGACATGCATCATCATTCTAAACCTAAGGAAAAAATCTTTACAAGTCTATTTAAAACGCCACTCAGACTGCGTTAATGATGCTTAACTGGAGGTGCAATTCTCTGGAGGTGTTTTCTGCGCCCGCTGAACTGTGAATTCTTGCGTGATGGTGGGTAAACAGGTAAAATACATCTGAGGTATTTTTGTATGCAGACGATTTGTCAGTCACACATTGATATAAGCTTCTCAGTTCCGCAAATGGTCAATAGATAGGCACCACGGGAGTCTTATTTTCAGAGCTAGAAGAGGATGCTATGTTTCACACCAATTTCCTCTCTTCATCCGTCCATCCCTGAAAAATTCATCACTTTAGCAAACAGCCGAATCTAAGGCCAGGCTTTCATTAGATTTCTGTCCTTGTGGCAAAGTCAAAATTGTTCATTTACTATTGATAGTGTATATAGTCTATATAGAGACATTTCATACGCTGAAATATGACTCCTATTTCACACTGAATTTTGATAACAGACTTTTGAAGTCATTTAAGGCCAGCTCCATTTGCAGTTCACAATTTTGCAATGGGCATGTTACATATCATTGAGTCACAGCCCTCAGTTTCTAATTAAGTGTGAATGTTGTTTTTTAATTAGAGCTATTAATGAGCTATTAAATGTGCTGTAAGAGATTACTGCTACTTTGCTAATCAGACGTTGTCTCTCTAAAAGCCCAGCCCTACAAAGACAGATCAGCAAACCTGAACACGTCAAAGGCAGTGAAGCAGAGAGTGTTTTGTGTTCGGCTAAAAAATATTTTTTGTGTGTGGCAAGCTGGCTGTCAGTAAATAGATTAAAAACTAAAAAAAAAAAAATAGAAATGCTGCTTGAGAACTGAGTACTAAGTTTAAGTACTAAAGTTACTATAACTGAAAAAAAAAAAAAGTTATACATACGCTACCAGTCAAAAGTTTTTGAACGGTAAGATTTTTAATGTCTCTTCTGCTCACCAAGCCTGCATTTATTTGATCCAAGTACAGCAAAAACACTACAGTTTTGAAATATTTTTACTATTTAAAATAAATCTTTTCTATTTGAATATATTTTAAAATGTAATTAATTCCTGTGATTTCAAAGCTGAATTTTTAGCATCCTTCAGTCTTCAGTGTCACATGATCCTTCAGAAATCATTCTAATATTCTGATTTGCTGCTCAGAAAACATTTATTTTTATTATGTTGAAAACAGCTGAGTAGAAAGTTCAGAAGAACAACATTTATCTGAAATAGAAATCTTTTGTAATATTATAAATGTCTTTATTATCACTTTTGATCAATTTGAAGCATCCTTGCTAAATAAAAGTATTAATTTCTAGTTTTTAAAAAAAAAAACATGATACTGACATGTGTTTAATGTTACAAAGCTTTTATTTCAGATAAATGCTAAACTTTGGATCTTTCTATTCATCAAAGAATCCTGAAAAAATGTACTAAACTGTTTTAAATATTGATAATAATAATAAAAATGTTTCTTGAACAGCAAATCAGCATATTAGAATGTTTCTGAAGGATCATGTGACACTGAAGACTGGAGTAATGATGCTGGAACAATATGTTTGAAATATATTAAAATAGAAAACAGTTATTTTAAATAGTAAAATATTTCAAATTAATTAAATTTTACTGTTTTTGTTGTACTTTGAATGAAATAAATACAGGCCTGGTGAGCAAAAGAGAAAAAAAAATTAAATACTGTTTAAAAACTTTTGACTGGTAGTGTAAATATTAAAAAAAATATATGAAAATAAATAATAAAATAAGAATTAAAAATATTAATAAATACTACAAAAGTATATAAATAATATTAAAATAACAGGACACCTTTTCTGTGATATCATTCAAGTAACAGGGCCATTTTGGTATTAAAAAAAAACAAATACACTGCGTACAGAATCTTTAATTATGAATTATAAAAAACCACTGTGCCCATTTAAGGTCTTTTAGAATAAAGATAGAATAGACAGTGCATAAGGTGATTCTCTTTTTTTTTTTTTTTTTTGAATGCTTGGTAATTTTCCAAATCTTCAGGCCATGATAAAAGATTTATGATTCATTTTCTATTATTGCTATATTATTGTGTTCCTTTCTCATACAATTGAATGCAAGCTGTGCGATTATGTAAGTTCGCACTGAATTCCATCCAACCAAGAGATTGCATTTGTCCTAGAGACAGCCACTGAGTCATCTTCTATATAATCAGTTTAAAACATTACATAGCTGGATGGGGGACGAGAGACAATTTAAATGAAATATCTCCCTGGGTTAAGTGAGGGAAATTGAAGTGCAAACAACAGTGTAACCAAATCAATGTCCTAAGTGTGTTTTATTCATTCTAGGCACATCTCCACAGCTAAAACCCAGAGAGCAAAAAGCTTTTCAGCTTTAGCAAATAGGACTTAATGAGTGTCAAAGCCTGTGAAGCATATGTAAGCGTAAGTCACAAAACAAGGGTGCATCTGAGAGCACATGATGTATGATAATTTTAACAGCGCTCGCCTGAAAGGAACATATGTCCTATATCAGCAGACCCGGAGTGGCAGATTAATAAAAGGCTGAATGATGCAAACCTGACGTTTTATTCCAGCTCATCCGGAAGTGTTGTCACGTGTCATATCTCTGCATTCTGTACGAGCGGATGGTGCATACGTGGGCCCATGTGTTCTCGGTGTCACGGCACATTTCTTCTGCTTTTTGTGCTAGATTAATTAAGAAAACGTCTCGCTAGTGAGCTGTACGTCAAGTTTTAATTAAGCCAGGCTCACAAGTCCAGCATTAATCTTAAATCCCAATGCTTAAAAGCTTCTGACATGTTTTGGATCATTTCTTACAGGAAAATGAATACAGATAAGACATCATTATGGAAGGCCGTTTCTGCGACGGGATAAAAAATGAGGTAATTACGAACTTCTTCTACTTCTTTCTTTTTCCCTTGCTGACCCTTCACAGGGAGTTTGATTGACAGGCGATCTGACCAATCATAACACAGAATCTGCCATTTTTTGTCCAACATACAAATCAGACAAGAGAGTAAATTAACGTCAGTGGACTTGAACTTAAAAAAATGTTTGTATTGACGTATTTCCACAGTTGAAACAAGATACCTTCTGATGTTCATTCGTGTTTATTTCATGCTATAACAGTAAATCAGAAGAGAGGATCGGTTCACGTGCTGCTCAGGCACCACAGTGATCTGTCACGATACAAAAGGGCTACAAAACGGTATTTATTGTTTGAATTTCTTTAAAAAATGACAAATTTGAAAGCTTTGTTTCATACCTAAAGCAACCTGCTTTGTCTTCTGTGTGTGCGAGTTGACAGTTTCCTCTTTGCTCTGCAATGTATTTTTCACTTTGTGAGAACATGATGTGTTGAGTGAGAGCTCAACATCTTTTTCCCTTTTTAAATAGCCAATAGTGTTTTGTTTATAAAGCTGCATTTGACAGCATATGACAGCTACGATCTCATCCATAATGCTATAAAATATAGCATTTTGTGTAGAATTCAAATGGGTCTGATACGTTTTGTGGTCTGTGCTGATTCACGCATACAATTCGCTCAATGCTATCGTGTCACTTGACCGGAGCAGGCTATGTGCGTGCTGCGTCGGTTCGCATGACACAGAGCAAAACCAGAACTGCATTTTTGGAAAACACATGTGAATGGATCAGGACTGGACAACTAGTTGTCTGTCACATCATACAGTGCGAGAGAGAACCGCTCTGCTGCACAAATGTGCGTCTACCATCTGTTGCGAGTTTTCATGTGTGGTTTCAATAACTTGCAGTGATGGAGAAATGAGCTGTGTGTCAACTGAAACTTTTTCATCCAATCTTCACCAAGTAGATCTCTGCAGGAAAGTAATGGGAGTTACCAGACCGGTGGGTGAGGACAAAACAAGGGGCATTTTCGTCCATGTTACCTGATTGGCCGATGTCATAGTGACGGGTAGGTGTTGGGGTGGGTCAGGTAAGGCGGATCATTTTCATTGCACGATTTAAAAACACCCAGCAGTTTGAAAACACCCACAAAGTCAGAAACACCCACTTTTGCTGTGCCATCTCCACTGGAGCCACTTAGAATTGAGCTTCATCAGACCACAGATTCTTTTGCAAATTCCAAGTGTGTTTTCATGTGTCTTCACTGAGGCAGGGATTGAGTCTTGCCACACCACCATAAAGCCCAGATCGGTGGAGTGTTGCAGTGATGTTTGTCCATCTGTAAGATTCTTCCATCTCAATATATGATCATGGAGCTCAAGTAGAGTGCCCATCAGCTTCTTGGTCACCACTCTTGCCAAGGCCCTTCTCCATCAATTGTTCAGTTTGGCCATTAAGGTTCACGTAGACTACATGCTTCTGTGAATCTTCAGTGCAGCAAAATTTTTCCAGATGTGTGGCTTGATACAGTCTCTAAGCTTACCATGGTCTCTAAGCTTTACAGGCATTTTTTTTTTTTTTTTTACCTCAGGGCTTGGTCTTTGGTCATTTTTAGCTGTTAGATTTTTTCTTAAGGTGTGTGTGCCTTTCAAAATCATACCCATTTAATTGAATTTGCCACAGATTAACTTCACTTGAAGTGTAGTAACATCTACAAGCAATATGAATGCTCCTGATCTAAATTTCAACTGTCCCAGATAGGGGTATGAATACTTATGCAATGGAATCGTTTAGGCTTTTATCTTGAATAAAAATTAAATTAAAAACCTGTTTTTTTGCTTTGCAATTATGGTGTATGGAGTGTAGATTTATGTGGGGGAAAAAAATCAAAAAGCAGTTTAACTTAGGCTACGTTCATACTGTCAGTTTTTGGGATTGACAACCACATTTACTGACAGGTGTGAGTGTCATAATGTCCTGTTCACACAGAAGCTTACAGTAGCGACTTGAATACAACTGTATGAACGTGCAACGGGAATCAAGCCCGTATTCCTCATAGATAAAAAATATGTATTCCTTACCAGTAACCATAGCAACAGTGACCAAAGTAATATCCAACATGGCGATGCAAAACTGATAAAACTGAAAGTCTATTCACTTTCTGACATGACAAGTGTCCAGACGAGCCGCGAGTTAATCCATCAGATCTTCATTACCCGACAACAGCTTTTACATTTGGGTGGAGAGCGGAACAATTGAGCTGCGGACACACGGTAGATGTGCGTTTGTGCCGCAGAGCGACTCTCTCTCGCACTGTATGACGTGACTAGTTGTCCAGGCCCACTCCGTTCACACAGCGTGTGTGCTCCGAGAATGCGGTTGTGAGTCCTGAGTATTTACGGGTGTGAGGTCAGATACAGAATGCGGTGTGTGAACGTAACCGTATTAAATACTCAAATACAGGACTGACAACCGTATTCTGCTGCTGTGTGAACGTAGCCATAAAGCAGCAACATGTGAAAAAAATAAAGGGGTATGAATACTTTCGCAAGGCACTGTAATACTTTCAGGTTTTATGGATGTCGCCATTTTTGATATTACTTTGGCTGGTAAGGAAAACGGGCTTGACTTCTGTTGCACGTTCATACAAGCAATATTCGAGACGCTACTGTAAGTTGCTGTGTGAACAGGAGATTTCGAGACTTACACCTGTAAGTAAATATGGTTGTCAATCTCAAAAACTGTCATTGTGAACATTGAAATGTGAAACTCGCAACTCTGGGAAAAACATTAGAATTCATCAGTTTCTGAGTTTTATCCTTGCAATTCTGACTTTAGCTTTTTGTTTCTACCAAGGAAGGTAAAAAATGGTAGTTGCAACTTTTTATCTTACAATTTTAGCCTTTTTTCCCACAACTGGGAGGTTATATTCAGACTTTTCTTCTCAGAATCTCAAAACACATCTCACAATTCCTTAATATTAAGGAATAAAAAGATCAAAAAATTTGCAATTACCTTTCTTATTTTTTTTTTATCCTGTGGTGGAATCAAGATTCAATACATCATGATGTTAGAGGAGAATGAGATTTTGATTACACATTAAAATGAAGGACACGTGAAAATTGCCTTTTTTTTATCACAAACTGTGAACCTCTCTCTCCCATGCTGTAAGGAGAAAAGAATTTCAACCAGGAATGTGATTTGCATTTTGACATGTCCTTGAATGAGGACTCGAATGGCCAGCCAGCTCTTTCCAGTAATAGTTTTATGACAAACAAAACCAGCTTAACCACCTCATTACAGCAGACAGACATTTTTCTTGCAGTGTTACAGGTAAACGGAGCCAGTGCAGCTGCCTCGTGTTTTTAAATGGGGTGCGGTGTTCACGATGATTAAGGATCTGGGCTGCTAACTGAAAGGCTGTGGATTCAGTCCCAAGTACGTGAGTGACCCATCTGGAGAACAGTCACATAGATCACAGTCTGAGCTTCTTGCAATTATTTCCTTGTTGCTTTCAGGGGAAAATCAGTCGCAAGACATCCAGGAAGCTGTGTTTCACAGCAGAGTATTTGCAACAGTGGAGAAAAAACCTATAATGAGAGAGTGTAGATTGAACATCTCAACTGCACAATTTGTCACAGGTCCACTGATTGCTTTTCCAAAGCAGATCATGTGTCTAGCATTAGAGTGAATATCCCCTGCTGCTAAGATTACTTTGCTGAAAAGTGAAATGCAAATGTCTCCATTATTAGATTTTTAGTTATTATTTTAGATCGCTAATGGAAACGAAGCATTGAATTTCAAGATCTGCTATTTTTGAACAGAAAAGAGCAACATCAAAGATGTCTGGATGTCTATGTACACCTTATCCTTGCTCATGTAAGGTACTCTATTTCCATTCTTAGAATCTGTCCTTTCAAGTAAAATGTGAAGAAACACTCCTGAGGTGAATGAAAAGGGAAAAATCCTTAACAAGCAAAGAAACGTGATGCCTGAAATAAATCAGCTTTGTTGTGAACAGACACTGAGAGAAACAACTACAAGTGTTCATTACAACTGATCGTGATCGGTCAAAAGGAAACAGATGCCTATGAGCTGCATATATTGCCATGGTATGCTAAAATATAACAGTATGCACAAGTGCATATAGAAATCCCAAGTACAAAGAACTGTCAGTCCTGTTTTTATTGAACAGAGAAAGTGGGATTGCATAATAGTTCCAAATCTGTAAGGGCTTCCTGTTAATCAGGTGCCCTTTGGAGAAAAGAAAGATCTGGCAATGAAAAATACTTTGCTATTGTGTTGTGTTTACAGAATCCACATCAACATACCTCAACAAAAGTGATGTCTGAGTATGCAGATGAATGGAAGTTCACAGGTCGAACCATTTACGCAACAACAAGAGTGCTTTTTGTCTAACTGTTGAATACTAGTCATTAGCAATGATTAAGAGGTAATTTTGTTTGCAACTGCGGAATGAATGTTGAATGGTTTATAGTTGAACTGGAAAATATGACAAACATTATGTCTCTGGTGACCTCAGTACCTGTGTACAAAATCATGAAGGACACGCCATATCTTATGCAATTATGTTGGAGAACCAAAATGGTGTATTGATTGCTATTATCTTGATGCTATACTATATTGGATTATGTAGTGAGGGATTAGCCTTTTTCACACTTCCGTGTTTCTGGCTTCTGGATTGGCGCTCGCAGGGTAAAAGTTTTTCCGGTGACAGCAGCGGCCGTACTTAACATGCGTAAGTTCGGGAATCTAAGTCTATTTTTACAAAATACATACTATGATACTATGATATATACCGGGGTTTTACTCTAAAAATAGCAAACATTTTTTCAAAAACTTTGTGTCAGCTTCTGGTCATCACATAGACTATGTTTATTTAATTTTGAATGATAGCACTTATAATACAGTACAGTTTTGAGTTTTGCCGTTCTGTCTATTTGGTGCTGGCTGTGCATTATGACTCTTCACGTCAATTTTTTTTTTCGCGATTATTAATGTTGTTATTATTATTAAAGTAATATTGTATTTTCTACTTGCTCTCCTTTGCATTGTTCATTTTACGGTGTAAATGTACGTTGCATAATGTGCCCACTGGGATATACATAATAAAATAATATAATACTAAACAAGACAATACTCCGATTAATGGCTTTATTCCATTTGGATCTGGATTACATTGTTGTATTGAGTTTATGCATCATCCGGACTCAGAATTGTTTAATTTAATCTTGGGAAAATGTGCATTTGGATATAAAAGCTGTCAAATGCTGTCATAATTTACCATGATGTAGTGATTCGAGGGAAATGACTGAGTAAATTGAGAAAATAGCTTAAATATACCAGAGATTGAGAACAGAAACTATAGCTGGCGCTATGTTGCGCATATTATATTGACGAGTCAGCGGTCCGAGTGCCCATATAAATCACAAACAAGTAAAAATGTTGTTTCTTTGTTGATTATATAACAACAACTTGGAAAACAGACAAAACAGAAAAGGTAAAAGGCATTATTTGAGACAAGAGCATATTAATATAATAGGCGCAGACCTGTAGCGGAACTGACTTTACCCTGCGCTGACGTAATTTCCGATTTTTGTGAAAAAGGCTTATCATTATCATTTGAGCATGCAAGCCAATAAAGGAAGATGCACTCTATTGACTGTGAGCTTAGCCTTAGATGGACAAATTTGACAATTTTTTTTTTTTTGTTGCATTATACGTCATCCATCTTATTTTTTTTACGTAAAAGCAGGTGTAGAAAATTTTAACTTGAACAAAGTGAGTTTAGGGCAAGCAAAAAAAGTGCAATAACGTCAATCATGAACAGATTTCAATTGAGGAGAGGCTTCACTACGTTAAATAAAATGTTTTTGTGGGAAAACAGTATAATGGCTTGACCACCTACTGGCTAATTTTCAACATGTTTGCCATTAAACATTGATTCTGGATTGATCTATATTTAGAGTTCACGCAGTGTAGTCACAGACAATTGACAACAACAGAGCTGTAGACCTAGGCATTGCAAAGTGCTATTTCCTTTATATATAAACTACCAGTCAAAAGTTTTTGAACAGTAAGATTTTAAATGTTTTTTTAAGACAACTCTTCTGTTTATCAATCCTGCATTAATTTGATCCAAAGTACTGCAAAGACAGTACAATTTAGAAATATTTAAAATACCTGTTTTCTATTTGAATATATTTTATAATGTAATTATTTGTGTGATCAAAAATAAATGTTCAGCATCATTACTCCAGTCTTCAGTGTCACATGGTCCTTCAGAAATCATTCTAATATGCTGATTTGCTGTTTAAAAACATTTATTATTATTATTATTATTATTACTATTATTATCAGTATTTAAAACAGTTGAGTACATTTTTTTTCAGGATTCTTTGATAGAAAATTCCAATAAATAGAAAGATCTGAAGATCAGCATTTATCTGAAATAAAAAGATATAACAATAAAGTTCTAACATTATACACTATACCATTCAAAAGCTTGGAGTCAGTATTTTTCAGTAAAGAAATGATAGAAATGAATACTTTTGTTTAGCATGGACGCTTTGAAATGATCAAAAGTGATAATAAAGACATTTATAATGTTACAGAAGATTTCTATTTCAGATAAATGCTGTTCTTCTGAACTTTCTATTCATCAAAGAAACCTGAAAAAAAAAATCCACTCAGCTGTTTTCAACATAATAATAGTAATAAAAAATGTTTTTTGAGCATTGAAAAATAAGGTGGATATGCTGTTGTCCTCACAGACACATTTGCCTTGATATACAGCATTACCATGGACATTGATGACGTTAAGAAACATCTAAACACGCAAATCCCTGACTGACCAAAAATTAAGCATTCAATAGAGCAAGTTTTATGCACAAAGTATTCGTATAATAACCTAAACCATCTTTTTATCTGCAAACTGAAATATGTTTCTATGCAAACTCTAGCTGAGCTGGTTATATTTAAACGTGAATTGTTTTGTTTCAAAAGTGAATTCTCAAAGGACACATTGTGTTGCTCACTACATGTTCTGCAGTTGAAAGAAAACATGCTGAACCAGACACGGTGTGCTTAATTCTTTATTAGATTATTTTAAAACGGGTTTGGGTGGTTTTAACTGTGGGGCTTATGAAAAAGAAAACGTTGGCATGGTTACCAGCCTCAGGTCCAGGTTTCCAACCACATTCTCCGTTATGAGCTCACTGGACTGTAGTCAAATGACAGGACCCATTTCTTTTAGAAGATTCCTTACTGTGATATTTTTTTTATTATATAAATGGAATCTAGCAAGGACTCTCTTCTGCACGATTTTTAATTCATTATACAGTCTTTGATGTAGCTAATAAAAAATAAGCACACAGAACAAAACCTGTTGAGCGCTCAAAACAAAGTCAAACAGTAATGTGTTAAATTGATAAACAGCAGTTAGCCACATGCTTCACCTTATTAACTTTAATTTTGACTCAGAAACACAATGTTTGTTCACAAAGGTCATTCTGTCCTTGTCTCTTTTTAAATAAGTATTCATTAAACATGCATATTACTTTTATGAGTAATGATACTCACAGCCAGTGTTTAATAGGAAAAAAATGGGCTCCAAAGTTTGATGTATTATTCATGGTGGGTCCTACAGCAAGCATCACTATTACTATAGCTCATAATTAGAGTCAAGGATTTGATTGCTTTTCTAAATTTATGATTTTCAGTTGGTGGATGATAAAACAAGTAAGACAAAAATCCATGATGAAGAGACCCAAGACCAATATCACAGGTACCTGAGCCACAAAGAAACCACATTAAAGGGCTAGTCCACTCAAAAAAATAATATTTAATCATTTATAATCATTTACTCATGTCATTCCATTTATTTAGCCCAGTTTTAATAAACATTTTTTGGACCTGATTGAATTTCTTATTGTATGGACAAAACCTTATATGTGACTACAAAACAATTCGTAAGTCGAATGGATATATTTGTAGCAATAGCCAACAATACATTATATAGGTCAAAATTGTCGATTTTTCTTTTATTCCAAAAAAATCATTAGGATATAAAGTAAAGATCATGTTTCATGAATATGTTTAGTAAATATATTAAAACCTAACTTTTAATTAGTGATATGCATTGCTAAGGACTTCATTTGGACAACTTTTCTCAGTTTTTCGATTTTTTGCACCCTCATATTGCAGATTTATTAGTTTGATCTCAGCCAAATATTGTCCTATCCTAACAAACCATACATCAATGGAAAGCTTATTTGATGTATAATGTATACATGTATGATGTATAAATCTTAATATGACTGGTTTTTAAGTCTAGGGTCACATATATATTGCATTCCACAGAAAAAAGTTAGTCATAGGATTGGAATGACATAAGAGTCAGTAAATTAATTTGCAAATGCAAAAGTCTGAAATCCTTTTTACGGTGTTTTAAAATCATCCCTATCCACCTTTTTCTTCCTGTAAGAGTGGGCACAGCCATTTGTAAACTTTATGGGTCTGGCTTTCAGTCTCATCCGCCTCCAGCTATTTTTAGCTGTACAAAACAGCTCATTTTGCTGCTTGATACTGAAAATTGCTGTGTCTTACCATATTAATTTAATGTATTATCTTAATTATGAGCACACAGTTTGACCGTTTACTGCATGTTGTTATTCATCTCGTTATTTCCCTGTAGCTGCTGATAAACCGGAAGTCTAATAAACCATAGGCTTACTTCCGTGTTAAAAAAGATGGATAGGGAGGGTGACAAACAAGGTCACAGATTTCACAGTGTCACTTTCATCACTTCAAGAAGGCTTATCCTTACTTTCAGTCTTTTCCCCCATTTTACAAGCTTATCACTGATTTTCGACTGGAACATTGACTGAGAGGACCAAAGCCTGCAATTTAAGAGAGAAAAGAACTCAGTGCAGATTGAACTTTGCGACTTCAGATGCAACATTCCCCTTACTTCCACCAATGCTTTTATCCCGTTACCATTGACCATTTAAGAAAATCAACACTAATTATCTAACTCTTGACAAATCTGAAACAAGCCTAATTTAGCTTGCCGTGTAGGGTAGGTGAACACTATCTCCCTTGGTTTCCAACAGTGTGAATAGACGTAAATATCATCTTGGTTTTAGCTTTTAAACGAGACATTTTTTCCACTTCAAGGTCTAAACAGTCTCTCTAGGTTCTATAATCAGCATCTCTTCAGCTCTAACAAACCACAGAGGCACGGTGATCAAATGGATAGTGCTGTTGAAACCACAGGACATTTCAGGTACTTACACATCAGGTTTCATGGCCTCTTCAAGCCCCATCTAACATCAAGAGACTACAAGACATTTCGAGCAATGTCATTTCAAACTTTGCAGGGACAGGAAAGATAATTTAGTGAATTTCAGTTTGGGGACACTTCATCGCCAATTAGCGAGCTCTGTAATAATTTCCAACAGAATCCATTCCAAAACTACCGCACTACTACCTTTTTCCGAAGCTCTGCAGGTGATTCATGCAGGTACTGTAAGTGCGTTGGTGAATTCATCAAAGCATTTCTATTTTAAAGAATTCTTGGTAATAATTACTTTGAAGTGGCTATGCTCTATGCACTGTTTGCAATTATCGCAGCTATAATCACATAAAAGAGCTGCATTAACACTGGTCATTAGAGAAAATCATATGACAGGTTTGTAAAATGTTTCATAAACATCAGATAGTACTTAGATGTATGACATCTAAGCTCATCAAAAATTGAAAATGCTGTCAATTAATTACTCACCCTCATGTCGTGTTTCAACCTTAATTTTATGAAGCTACGAGAATACTTTTTGTGCGCAAAGAAAACGAAAATAACAAAAACAAGGCACAGCTCAATTCGGGTTCTGCGTCAAAACACCGGCTACTCTTGTGAACGTGTGGTGGAGACTGACACAGAAGAGAAGAAATTGTTCAGAAAAAGTTATTTTTGTTTTCTTTGCGTAAAAAGTATTCTTGTAGTTTCATATAATCGAAAGTTTACATACACCTTGCAGAATCTGCAAAATGTTAATTCTTTACCAAATTAAGAGGGATCATACAAAATGCATGTTGTTTTTTTGTTTAGTACTGGCCTGAATAAGATATTTCACATAAAAGAAGTTTACATATAGTCTAAAAAAGAAAATAATAGTTGAATTTGCAAAAACGACCCTGCTTGATTCTTAATACTGTGTTGTTAACTGAATGATCCACAGCTGTGGTTTTTTTGGTTTAGTAATAATTGTTCATGAGTCCCTTGTTTGTCCTGAACACTTAAATTCAGAAAAATCCTAAAAAATAATCCTTCAGGTACCACAAATTCTTTTGTTTTTCAGCATTTTTGTGTATTTGAACCTTTTCCAACAATGACTGTATGATTTTGAGATCCATCTTTTCACACTGAGGACAACTGAGGGACTCATATGGAACTTTGACAGAAGGTTTGAACGCTCACTGATGCTCCAGAAAGAAAAACAATGCATTAAGAGCCAGGGGTGTAAACTTTTGACACAATGAAAATGTATAAATTTTTCTTATTTTGCCTAAATATCATATTGTTCTGATTTAGTACTGCCCTTCAGAAGCTACAGAAGATTCTTACATGTTTCCCAGAAGACAAAATATGTTAGTCATATGAGTTGTCCTCAGTGTTAAAAGATGGATCTCAAAATCATACAGTCATTGTTGGAAAGGGTTCAAATACACAAAAATGCTGAAAAATAAAATAATTTGTGGTACCGGAAGGATTATTCTTGAAGAACAGCAGGCAGTTTATTTGTTCAGGACAAACAAGGGACTCATGAACAACTATCACTAAACAAACAAACAAAACACACACACACACACACACACACACACATGTTGGGTTTACATGTTTTATGGGGACATTCCATAGGCGTAATGGTTTTTATACTGTACAAACCGTACTTTCTATTGCCCTACACCTACCCTACACCTAAACCTAGCCCTCACAGGAGATTGTGCAAACTTATACTTCATCAAAAAAACTCATTGTGCATGATTTATAAACCTGTTTCCTCATGGGGACCTGAGAAATGTCCCCACAAGGTCAAAATCTACTGGTATTCCTATCCATGTGGGGATGTGGGGACATTTGGTCCCCACAACGTGATGAATACCAGGTACACACATACACACACACACACACACACACACACACACACACACACACACACACACACACACACACACACACACACACACACACACAGCTGTGGATCTTTCAGGTAACAACACAGTATTAAGAATTAAGTGTATGTAAACTTTTGAATGTGGTGATTTTTATAAATTCAACTATTATTTTCTCTTGTGGACTATATGTAATCACCTTTTATGTGAAATATTTTATTCAGGTCAGTACTAAATAAAAAATGTTGTATGATCCCTCTTATTTGAGCAAAATACTAAACATTTTGCAGATTCTGCGAGGTGAATGTAAACTTTTGACTTTAACCGTAAAATTACAGTTGAGGCACTAATGTCACATGGACTCTTTTGAAGATGCCCTTACTACCTTTCTGGGCCTTGAACATTTCAGTTGGACCACAGTTTGGAGTGACATTGACATGACAGACATCTAAAGAAAATGCTTCTGGGCAGGAAGATGGGCTTTTTTTGTGTTTGCCATATGATGCCGTATGTATACTTCAAAACTTCTTTTTTTTTTTTCTCCAGCTTTCTAAAGCTGGCATCTAAAGACAACTTCAAAAAGGTGTTGATTTAAATTATTCGGCTTACATCAAAGATGCCTTCTGATGTATTTTTTTACGTACTGGATTTGAAAGCAATCATTCATTTGAAATATTTTCTTTGATATCTAAGAATGTGTATAACATTAATCCTGTGCAATCTATTAGGACTAAAGTTTGGCATGTGAACTACATTCATACAAAAGGATTATGGGAGAAGTTATGCACATATGTCGGTGATGTGACACTCGGGTGACATCACCTTTCCTCCTCGCATATTTTCTCACCAATCATTATGTCACAACAGTCAGAAGAATGCAAGAAGCACTGAATCACCTCATCCATCAGCACAATGCACTCATGGTGCTGGCTGCACAAGTCCCACAGATATTCCAACAGTCTGCTAGCCTCATCATGAACAGCATGATTGAATTCAGTGGGGTGCATGTGGAGATGCTGATGAATAAGTTTAGGAAAAGCTGGAAGCAAGGGTTTAGCCCTAACGGGGTGGATAGATTTTCCTTTGGCACTGGCTTTGAGATTGAAACGAGGCTCACTAAGGAATTGTAGCCGGCGGTATTATTGTTGCCTGGGGTACTGATGTTTTTGTCTTCTCCAAACAATCGTTATAGAGGAAACTCTACAGGGTGACACATTTTTAAAAGACATATACTGTAGGTATGGTTCTGTAAATTGGAGCACTCTGGCAGCTGCCATCTCACCTATGGAGTGGAAAAAAAACAACATATAGGTAAAAATATTATGAGGGATGTGCACTTTTGCTGCACTGTGTTAATAAAGATCGACCTAGATGGTATATACTTGCTGGGAGTGGTTGCTAAGTGACCATAATGGCCATAATTTATACACCTATTTTAAGCAGCAGTTTTTTATTTTTTTATTTTTGCCCTTCCATTTCTTCAATGGTGTTTTTCATGCAAGACATTA
This sequence comes from Garra rufa, assembly GCF_049309525.1. Classification (NCBI taxonomy): domain Eukaryota; kingdom Metazoa; phylum Chordata; class Actinopteri; order Cypriniformes; family Cyprinidae; genus Garra; species Garra rufa. The sequence continues at coordinate 20,445,618 of NC_133370.1, read as the reverse complement.
TAACAAGTTCAAAGGCTAAGACATTATGCATTATCAAGTTTTGTTACAAAAGATTTCTATTTCAGATAAATGCTCTGTTGAACTGTCTATTCATCAAAGAATCCTGAAAGAAAAAATGTATCACAGGTTGAGCAAAAATATTCATCAGCACAACCAATTTCAAAATGGAGTATAAGAAATGTTTATTAAGCACCAAATAAGCATATTGGAATGATTTCTGAAGGAGTAATGTTCAGCTGAAAATTCAGATTTACCTTCACAGGAATAAATTAGTTTTTAAATATGTTAAAATGAGTATTGTCAAATAATTAATCACGATTAATCGCATCCAAAATAAAAGTTTTTGCTTACATAATATGTGTGTGAACACTGTGTATATTTTTTTATTTGTATATATAAATACACACACACATGCTGTATATATTTTGAAAATATTTACATATGTGACCCTGGACCACAAAACCAGTCATAAGGTTAAATTTGACAAAACTGAGATGTATACATCATATGAAAGCTCAATAAATAAGCTTTCTATTGATGTATGATTTGTTATGATAGGACAATATTTGGCCGAGATACATCTATTTGAAAATCTGGAATCTGAGGGTGCAAAAAATCTAAATACTGAGAAAATCACCTTTAAAGTTGTCCAAATTAAGTTCTTAACAATGCATATTACTAATCAAAAATTACATTTTGATATGTTTACAGTAGGAATTTTACAAAAAATCTTCATGGAACATGATCTTTACTTAATTTCCTAATGATTTTTGGCATAAAAGAAAAATCAATAATTTTGACCCATACAATGTAATTTTGGCTATTGCTACAAACATACCCCAGCGACTTAAGACTGGTTTTGTGGTCCAGGGTCACATATATGTTTATATATTTATATAATTGATATTATATATTAATATTTTTAATATATAACCATAACATATTTCTCTTAAATATATACATGCATGTGTGTGTATTTCATATACATAATAAATATACAAAGTACACACATTATGTAAACAAAAACTTTTATTTTGGATGCGATTAATTCTGTAATTAATTAATTAATTCTGTAATCAAAATAATTATTAAAAAAAACAGTTTTGTATCTTTTAGTTCATAAGTTTTGAGGCCATCTGTGTATATAGCATACTCTAAAATATTAACTAAATTCATTTTTAGCAGCTAGATATACGCTTTTCAAATTTACATTTTAAATACCCTTTAGGAACCTGGTTTGTTCGCTTCAGTTATCACTATGCAAATATTTGTCATCCTATCAGTGCCAACACATAAGGTTGTTATAAAATGAAAAAGTTATGGAGCATCAATTACTTTCCCCCCAGTTTTCTTAATTGTTTTGTCCCATGAACCATGACCACAGGCTTCCCTGAATGACAAATTGAAAGCAAACCAATCCCATGTAAAGTCTAAGCTAAGTGACTTTCTTCCCACATCTGTGGCATGGTAGGCAAACGGCAGGATGCAGAAATGAAATACAATGTTTATGCAATGCCACTAAGCAGAACGGAGAGTTTCTGTATTTCCACAGCTGTTATATCCCCTGGCACATTTAGATTAGATTCCACAGCCAGGATGCAACTGTTGACTGAGAAAAGGTCAGAGCGATGCTCTTTCCCACAAAGGTTAAAAATAATAGCAAAAAAATCTAAAATGTAATGCCCATGTGGAAGATAATTAGATTTTAAAGAGTGCTTTGGGCACATTTCCAGCCTTAGGCTGTGCTCTGTATGCCATCTTTGATATTTTTTGATTGTCTTGTTTGCTGCAGGCCATACATATTTCATGACTGGATGGCTACAAACTGTATGGATGCAGCCAAGCCTTTGCCAATTATTTCTATGGTCAAGTACTTACAAATAATACACTCCATCCCCGCGGAGAAACGGATATGATGTCCACCGTGCTGTGTTGAAGGTTGGCCTCCCAGGAGCTTTGTGAACATGGCCTGTCGACATGACACATTTGAAGCTGAGCCGTCCAGTACATCTGAATGCTGAGCCGAAGCAGGCTCTGGTCCCCAGAGACTCAGAGAACGCCAGCGGCAGAATACAAATTTATGGTTTCCTACGACCTTCAAAACCACCAGACAGGCATACTAAGTTTTAAACTGGAATGTTCAACTAAACCTCTAGTGCTGTAAGTTGTAGCATTCTGCCATGTTCAGTTCAAGAGAGATTATAGTATTAATTGACTGCTCACATGAACGATTCATTTCATTTTCACTGATTCTGAGTGTGTGGTAAAGGTTTCAGAAAATATGTGCTGTTAAACACTTACTATGAATAACATATAATTCCCGGCTTTCCTAGATGCCAAGACATGGTGTTGGATGGGATGTTGCATAACAATGCGAAACATGATGTGAACAAGTCTGTTGCAAGTGCTATGAATGATTTTGCAAAGTTGTTTACATTTTCGATGCTCTATTTTAGTAATACAAGGTCAAAAATAAAGTTAGTCACTGACCTTTCACAGCTTGCTTTATACAAAATAATCGACATTAGCGACCTTTCAGCACTCATGAACCCGCTAAAAGCAGCCTCACCTTAGCCAGTTGTGGAATTCGCCGCCTATAGCCAAAACACAGTAATGCCAACATACAGCCAAATCAAATAGCTACAAGTGTGATATTGCATTTATACAACAGTTATACAGAGTGTGTAAATACATAAGAAACAACATTTAGTTTTTTGTTAAATACTGCAATTTCAAATATTGTAATATCAACTGGCCAATATGGTTCGCCTGCAGGCAGCAGGACTTTCTTATCAAGCTATTGTACACAAACATATAATAAATATAAAAATATAATTAATAATTAAAAAATAAAATAAATAAATAAATAAATCTTCACTCTGAAACTGGCAGTACATATTTCAACAGATTTACCCTCAATACAGATGCTATATCCATTATGTCCGATAACTCAGAAAAAGAATAGTTCACCCAAAAATGAAAATTCCGGCACGAGGGTGAGTAATTAAAGCCATAATTTTCATTTTTGGGTGAACTGTCCCTTTAAAGAAGGTTCAGAGTTTCCTACTCGTAATTATAACTTTAAGGTGGTGTTCATACAGTGCCTTGCGAAAGTATTCATACTTTTTTTTTTTCACATTTTGTTATGTTGCAGCCTTATGTTAAACTGCTTTAAATTGATGTTTCCCCCCACATAAATTTACACTCCATGCACCATAATGACAAAACAAATTTGTTACAACTTTACAAATTTATTAAAAAACAAAACACTGAAATAAGTACATTGCGTAAGTATTCACACCCTTAACTCAGTACTTTGTTGAAGCACCTTTACAGCCTCAAGTCTTTTTGGATATGATGCAACAAGCTTTGCACATCTGAATTTGCCAATTATCTGCCATTCTTTGGCTCACCTCTTCTCCCCAGACCACATCTGGCAGATATTTTCAGGTTTCTCAAGAAATGTTTGATTGAGTTCAAGACCAGGCTCGGGCTGGGCCACTCAAGGACATTCACAGAGTTGTCTATAAGCCACTCTTGCTGTGTGCTTAGGATCATTGTCCTGTTGGAAGGTAAACCTTCTGCCCTGTCTGAGGTTCTGAATGCTCTGGACTGGGTTTTCTTCAAGAGTATCTCAATATTTTGGTGCATTGAGCTTTTCTTCTACTCAGACGAGTCTCTCAGTCCCTGCCGCTGAAAAACAGCCCCACAGCATGAGGCTGCTATCAACACACTTTACTTTTGGAATGGTACTCTGGAGGTGATGAGCAGTGCTTGGTTTCCTTCAAACTTGATGCCGGAGGGCCTTTAAGTGCTTTTTTGCAAATTCCAAGTTAGTTTTCATGTGTCTTCACTGAGGAGAGGATTGAGTTTGGCCACACCACCATAAAGGCCTTCTATAAGTTTCTGCCATCTGCATATATGATCATGCATCATATATGACCATGGAGCTCAACTGTGACCATCAGCTTCTTGGCCACCAGTATAAACAAGTCCCTTCTCCATCAATTGCTCAGTTTGGCCAAGAGGCCAGCTCTAGAAAGAGTCCTAGTTGTTCCAAGCTTCTTCCATTATGGATAATGGAGGCATGCTTCTGTGAACCTTCAATGCAGCAGAATTTTTCTTCCCCAGATCTGTGCCATGATGCAAGCCTGTTTCTGAGCTCTACAGGCAGTTATTTTGACCTCAGGTCTTGGTTTTTGCTCTGATATGCATTTTCAGCTGTTAGACCTTTTCTGAGAGGTGTGTGCCTTTCCAAATCATACCTATTCAAATGAATTTGCCACAGTTTAACTCCACTCGAAGTGTAGTAACAACTACAAGCAATATGAATGCTCCTGAGCTAAATATCAAGTGTTACAGAGTGTTATGCAATGTAATCATTAAATTTTTTTTTACTTCTAATAAATTTGCTAAGTTGTTACAAACCTATTTTGAGCTTTGTCATTATAGTGTATCACTGCATACATTCCGTTCTTAATTAATAATAATGCTGATTATAGTAAGCTATTTTTGCATTAAATGTGTGCAAATTAAAGTCTTCATTGTATTTTATTGAATATAGATTGTGGGAGTGCTCGGTCTCCATGTCTTCATCAGTGTTCAGCGGGACCACTGAGCTCTTATCTGAGCAGTCAGTGTGTGATTCAACCATGATTGTGAGCTCATTCTCCCAGACCTTAGGTCTGATTGAATTGCTTATTCATACTCTGAATTTCGTTCGATTTGCTCCAAAAGTGCATGTATTGCATTTAGTAAGAATAAAGTAACATGAGCTCAACAAAGGAGATCCTATATGGCAATTTGCCGTGATGGAAGTGCACAGTCCCAAGAAACAGTAATTGTCTTTCCATGCTGTGGCCAGTAATTTCTAGGTTAGAATTATGTGGTGTTATAGTAGAACAAATTGAATCACATTGATTGCGCAGGTTTGCATATCTTTAGGCTATGTGTATATATTGCAGGGTAAATACCACATTTATATTTTGCTCTCTCTGCACACAGAGCGGTGGAATGAGAAAGATAGAGCCCCGAAAATTGTTGCTAGGCGACCTGACATCAGTGCTTCATTCTACAATCATTCTGTAGCCCACGTGTGCAGGCTGTGTATAAAGCCAATGGGAGCGAATCCACTCTGCCTTTGAGTGGATACTGCTCGCAGGGCTCCTTTTTCAAAGAGCTGAAGAGAAATTGCGGCACTCGTCTCCCTTCAAATACCTGCCTCAGAGACTAGCATGAAGTTCATGAAAAGACACCAGACTCAAACAGCTTTTTCAAAAGATTGATTGGATCGGTGGGCATGAGGATTCTGTCACCGCCGAACAGAAGAAACTTTACTTTTTTCGTCTTGTTTCAAGGTCTTTCTTAAGTCTAAAATTATGTTTCCAAGTGAAGACTGGAACTCAAGTGAGCTGCTGAACAGCTCCATTGGAAACTCCTCCATGGAGGATCCGGAGGATGAGCAGCACCCGTTCCTGACGGATGCTTGGCTGGTGCCCCTTTTCTTCTCTCTCATCATGTTAGTGGGGCTGATAGGAAACTCACTAGTGATCTATGTCATCTCCAAACACAGACAAATGAGGACCGCCACTAACTTTTACATTGGTGAGTTGCAGCCAATTCCTTTTTTTCTGCACAAAACCTTTTACCACATTAGATAAAATGAGATGTTTTTATACTTTTTTGTAAATGTTTTTATGCTCAGACCTACAAAGCATTTCAAACTAAACTTTCCATTGATGTATGGTTTGTTAGGATAGGACAATATTTGGCCGAGATACAACTATTTGAAATTCTGGAATCTGAGGGAGCAAAAATATCAAAATATCCCCTTTAATGTTGTCTTAGCAATGCATATTACTAATCAAAAATTAAGTTTTGATATATTTACAGTTGGAAATTGACAAAATATCTTCATGGAACATGATCTTTACTTAATATCCTAATGATTTTTGGCATAAAATAAATACAATGTATTTTTGGCTATTGCTACAAATACACCCGTGCTACTTATGACTGGTTTTGTGGTCCAGGGTCACATTTAAGTAATTTAAATAAGTTTTTAGTACTTTTTTACAATAAGTAAAGTCAGATTATTATTATTTGTTTTGCACAGGATTTGCAGTGACAGAAAGCAAACCAGAGTTCAACCTTTTATTGACTATGTTAGTAATATATTTGTGGTGAATGATTCATTAATCACAGTATGATGAACTGTCATGTAACTGTATTCCCTCAAGGAACACGGCACAAGGACCTCTTGAGCAAGACTGTGAGGTTAGGAAATGCCTTAAAATTGACAGAACTTGAATGACTTGAAGTCACACAAAGCCTATATGTTGTACTGAAGGGAAGAAAATAAAGTCAGATCACACACAGTGGCTCAAATTGATTTTCAGTGTTGCTGTCAGAGCATGCGTTTAATTCACTGCGTTTTCACCTCGCATTTTACCACCGTGTCGGTCTCCAATTATTTTTGACTTCACCATAGCAAGCATTGACAGAATCCCTGTATTTCTAGGAGATAAAAGTAATACCTCCTCACATTACACATTCACTTTTTCCGTACCTTGTATTTAAATGAAACAGATAATACATAACACATCTATTTAATTCCTCAGCTAACTTGGCTGCCACTGACATCATTTTCCTGCTGTGCTGTGTGCCGTTCACTGCTACCCTCTATCCGCTGCCTGGCTGGATATTTGGGGACTTCATGTGCAAATTTGTTGCTTATCTCCAACAGGTAAGAAGAGAACCTCAGGGAACAACACGGCACTGTATTGTTGAAAATAAGATATTTTTTTTTGTGTAGTGTAAATGTGTCTCTGCTGCGTCATCCCAGAATGTTTTTGAGGACAATGGCCATACCGACAAAGTCACTTTGATGTGGAAAGTAAGAGGAATAAATGTGTATATAACAGTGTCTCTATAATATGAAATATTATACTATGAAATTAATTCGCCTAATTTATATTCATGACCAAATGAGTCCTGGGTTGAAGTATTTGTATGGCCTCGCACAAGTTTTGGCAGTGAGATGCAGTGATTTAATAATAATAACAATAATAAATAATTGGGTTTTTATAGAGACACGAAGTATAAAGTATAAATTCGAAACAAATGTAGTTGCTTTGGTATGAGAGCTGCATACAGATTAATCAGTGCACAGTTTCTGATTTCCGCACCTATTTCACAAGCACGTTCTGACTGTCTGGCAAAGACAATGCTGCTGCTGGATCCCTGATTAGAAAAAAAAGGTAAAAAGCAACCTAGGCTCATTGAAAAAAATGTGTAAAAAAGTTCCTATACATATAATTCCACTGCAGTTTCTAACAACATTGATTCCTTTTCACACATTATGATTTCAGGGTCAGATTATTGATTAATACATATTTTTGTGATAAGATTTTATATTTTTGTGCAGTTCTTTGTCCATGGTATGACCTCAAAACACTTTACCAGTGCATGATTTGTAAACTAATACATTTCAAATACAAACTAGTTTATCCTTAGATCTGGGTAGTAACTGATTACATGTAATCTGGATTATGTAATCCAAAAATGAAGTACTTGTAATTAGATTAAATTACATTTTAAAATATTCATAATCAGACTACAGTTACTGGATTACATGATTACATATTATTTACATAATAGCAATAAATTATTCATAATTTACTGATTCCCCCTAATTCCTCTTTTTCATCTTTTAAAATTACTTTTCTAAAATAGCCTACTGCTTACAGACATTCAGAGAGTTTTTTAGTTTTGTGGACATTCACACAAAGATCAGTCATTCGTCAGGTGGTGACATAGCATTTGACCACTGATTTACAAAAATCATTTCAGGTTTAAAAAGTGTTTTAAAATTGCATCAACTGCTGATTAACACTTTCGTTTTTATTTGAATTATCACTCTGTAGGTTATTTAACCACCTTTTACCAAGGCTTTTGTCCTTCAAACACATTAAATTGCACAAATTAACAAACTTTTTTGTCATCTGACTCTCTTTTACCTAGTATATTTACTTAAAGTAGAAATCATTATATGTAAACAAAAACTTTTGTTTTGGATGCGATTATTCGGGATTAATCATTTGACAGCACTAATTTATATAGGATAACTCTGTACCATATTAACATGAAATTACAAAAAGTAAGAAAAGATATTCCATTTGTTGTTATTAATAATAGCATTATACGTCAAGGTTTCCAAAACTGGTGTTTGTGAAGGAACTGCAGGGGGCTTATGAGTTTAATGAAAGTCTAATAATCGTTTGACAGCACTAATTTAAATTAATGTGATAAAGAGTTAAGTCAAAAGTAATCTAAAAGTAATCTGATTATATTACCTAATATGTGTAATGTAGTGGATTATGTTACTAAGTACAATTTTTGTCATGTAATTTGAAATCCGTAACGGATTACCATTTGTAAGTAATCTACCTTGTTGACAAAGTAAACATTCAGCAAATGAGTTTTTGATATATGTTTGCTTTTCTTAACACTATTAGTTCTATTACACTTAATTTTAAATGCAAAAAGCGTTACTTTTTTTTAATGATATTAGCTGCAAAAACTATTTTGAATGCCACAAATTTGCTTTTAATGCAAGTCAGCAAAGCTATATTAATATTATAAAATATTTGAATACTAGCCAAAGGAGATGTGAGCTAAAAGTAATAGCACTCCTAGTGTTTTGAGGTACTTCAATTTTTCAGTAGCATGAAGGCAGTTACTAGGTATTACATCATTCTGAATGTTTTTGCAGTGAAATGCACTGTAAAAAAAATCTCGTAAAAAAACGGTCAAATGACTGGCAGCTACGGCTGCCAAACAAAAACCGTAATATTACAGTAAAATATCTTAATTTAAATAAAGTGCAAAAAAATAATTTTACTGAAATTTTCATTAAAGGTTTTACAGAAAAAAAAACATTATTTTACTGATTTTTCCTTGTTTCAATTACGATAATTTACTTTAATTTTACGGTTTTTGTTTGGCAGCCATAGCTGCCAGTCATTTGACCGTTTTTTTTACAGGACTTTTTTTACAGTGTGGTTAGTTAAACACTGTAAACACTGTAAAAATCTGTTTTCAGCTGAGATTTTGTAGTATTAGTTCTATTCCCTAATCTAGATTCATTCAAGAAACCTTTGGTTTTTGGGCAGGATTTTTTTTTTTAGCTCTGATTAAATGATATTATTAATTTAAGATAAGACATTGTCTTCTTAAGTCTTCATGATAGTAAGCTACTTTTTACTTTTTCTTTTTTTCAAAAAAATAAGAAGCTACTACAGCCAAGCTATACTTTAAAACTAACTTGTAGCTTGACAAGCTTCAAAGCTTTCCAAACAACAGTGGTCTCTCTGCAGCAATACATAAAAGAGTAATCCTCCGAGAACAGTAGAAATATACAAAATATACATCAAAACAGAAAACCATCACCGAACAGAAATGCTCTGAGGAATACCATTTCTTTTTACATTTGGGTGTACATGAAGGAAGAACTTATTTTTGTGTGGCATTTCAGCATTATGATTCATCCCTCATTTCATGTAGATAATAGAAGATGTGAGTCAATCTTTATTCAGTGCCTCGTGAGAGACTACATTGGCCAAACGAAAAAAGTAGGACACAGTATGTTTATAAAAGCTAGCAATAAAAACAAGAAAAGAAAATGTAACCAAAGGGCTATGGCAGCCCATCAAATATATGAATAGTTAGTCATTTCTGCTATATTTTAAAGTGAAGTCTATTAAATAAGCAATGCTGCAGTCCAGTTGGAATGAAATTTTATTTCAAATGTAAAATAGAAAGTCTTCCTTCTTAGTTGTATTTAATTACTGAATAAATGAACAGCTTAGACAAACACCAAACAATTGCTGTGGGAGGAGTAACTGCATAAATTAAGCTAATCCTGTATTCTTTGTACAGGTTTGGTCTAAAAGTGCTGTGAAGCTTATCTTGTTGGACACACAGGCCTCCTCAGATTGAGGCTGAGCACGTTTTTTTGTTTAATCATTAGATACCTTGCACAAAAGATGATGGGATGGAACAGCTCTTTGTTCACACCTGTTGCATCAAAGAGCTAAGGGATAGTTAAGCTTGCATAAAACTACTCGGCACAATGATTGACTTTATTCTCAAAAGCCTCTGCTCCTACCTGATTCTTTTAATTTAAGATGAGCAATCAGGCACTTCAGTTCAATTAATTCACCAGACAAAACCACAAGTGAATGGGGTTATTTTTTCTGCGTCTAGAATTAATTCAAAAGGCGATGAGCTAAAGACCGGCCTGTAATGAAAGCCTTATGCGGATATATCTTTGATGTGTTAGATTTTAGATTAGTTAAATCCAATTTTTGTGTTTACTCTAGTGCTCTGGAGCATGTCTGTCTTGCATGTACTGATAACAATATAAATACATGATAACAAAAGGTTTGCTGATGTGTAGGTGACGGTACAGGCGACGTGCATCACTCTTACAGCAATGAGCGGAGACCGTTGCTATGTGACTGTGTATCCTCTGAAATCTCTGCACCATCGAACCCCCCGTGTCGCAATGATTGTCAGCATCTGTATCTGGATCGGTAAGTCGTTAAGTATGATTATATATTACATACACAAAACATAAAGAAAGATAATTTTGTTATAATGTCGTTAATATCAATAAAGATGACACTTTCTCTACGTATGTAACAAACGCCAGGCTGTATTCTCTCTATAATTGCAATAATTAGTTTACTTTATTAAACATAAATACATTATAGTCTGTTAAAAATCTGTAACCTGCTTGATTACCGAAAAATAACTCAATTTACCCTTCAATTTAAAAATAAACCATATGAAAACATATTTAGTGGCTGTATTTTTAGGGGTTCATGCGCAAAACCCTATTGTAATTGTTATAATGGCCAAGGATCAGCAATCTCTATGTAAAAGTGATCGGGCAGACCAAACCGTAAGTTGTAGATACTTGAAACTTGGGGGGATGGTAGTACTCACATCATCTGCAATGTCACCAAGGCTCACCCCAAACCCATTGTTCAAACCCATTGTTCAAACCCATTGGTCGAAGGCAACAAGTGTTTTACGTCGTCAGAATCTTTGGCGGATTAACAGATTCGTCCGTCACCCTTGCAAAATGTTCAGGTATGTAACATTTTTTTAAAAAACTACTTTTGCAAACTAGTCCTAGGTTTTTTGCCCAATCGGAACCAAACCATTGCTGGAAGATTAACTGGAGAGTATATCATTAAAAATTCAATCAATAATCAAAACATTTTTAACTTTCAACTCTCTGTCGAAAAGGGGCGCCAAAACTTTCGAAAGAGACGGGGCTGCCTTTACTAAAATGACTATAGCTTTTGAACGAAATTAGATATCTTTGCCAAACTCACAACGAGAATCTAAAAACTGAATCTGAAGTCACATGAAAAAAGTTGCGAAGCTTGGCCACTTAGTGGCACTATCGGGACTACGCAACTATTTGTCCTATCAACATTAAAACGCATTGTCTTGGTCCAAAGTGTCTTATAAGGACATTTGTGTATCTCCAAAAACATGGCCGCCTGTTTGACTCACAGCCCTAAAGAAATTTTAAAGAAATCGGCCACTGGGGGGTGATATTGCATTTTCTAAGGGCATAAATGACTGAATATTGCATTGTTTTTTTATACACATAATCTTCGAGTGTTTATGTGTTTACTAGATGGAAATGCCTGACTACTATAATATTGTTATGAAAACTAATGCTTGTAGGAACATTTCATTTGCGATGCATCTGCCATATACTTCAACAGATATTCTGTATCATAGCAACCACAGCATTTCAACTAAAAAAAAAACCGCTGCGCTCTCAAGCGCTCACAGCTGGATGTTTTCAGCAGAGCGCCTGCTGTTTTCAGCTGGCAAAAACGCTTTGGTGGACACATGGCCTAACTCCTGAATGAAATGAGATATCTTCGCCAAACTTACAAAATGTATGTAAGAGCTGAAACTGAGGTCACATGAAAAAAGTCACAATGCTTGGCCACTTGGTGGCACTATTGGGACTACGCAACCGTTTGTCTTATCGACATGAAAATCGGTATGTACGGTCTTGGTCCAAAGGCTATAAGGACATTTGCGTATCTCAAAAAAACATGACCGTCATTGGCTGATGAATTTTGAGCACATATTAGACAAGGTTAATGAAGGTTGATCGGAATGAAACACGGTGGGCATATTTGACTCACGGCCCTAAAGGTCTCTGAGAAATTTGAAAGAAATCAGCCACTGTCTGGCGATATTGCATTTTTTAAACCATTGTATATTGCACGGTTTTTCACACATACGCAGAATATTCCTATAATAGACCTTTTTCACAGAAACCGGAAATACGCAATCGCAGGGTATGCAGACTTCCTGTGTAATGTCAACACAGCAGAAAGCCGGGTAATTTAAAATTAAAATGGAGAGCGTCTACACAACTTCCCTCGCTGGTTTGCCAAAGATAACTTTTGCCGACCTCATAAGAGTCGTGTAGGAAAACTCCGTCACAAAGAGGAACAAATTGGATAAAGGATATACATTTTTCCACTAAGAGTTTATCCGCGTTTATACACGCTTAACGTGGCTTAACGTACGTAAAAAACGACCAGGAAACCCCAAATTTCTGTCATACCTTACTTGGAACAAACACTAACTACTATCAAAAGAACGAGCCCTTATTCCACAGATAAAGTGCATAATATCACGTTAAGCGTTTTCTCCCCATAGAAGCCCATTATAAGGAAACAGCTTGGTTTAACTTACCTTAACAGCGACCAGGGAAGACCAAACTTCTGTTAAATTTCACTTATAATAAACACTTTCTGTTCTCAAAAGAACGAGCTCTCATTCAGCATATAAAGTGATCGCCCCCCATAGAAGTCCATTATACAAAAAAAAAAGCTTAACGTAGCTTAAAATTTTACTTATAATAAACACTTTCTGCTGTCAAAAGAATGAGCTCTTATTGAGCATATAAAGTGAATAATATCACGCTTTTCTCCCTATAGAACTCCATTAAGGAAAAAGCTTAACATGGTTTGTTATAATGGACTTCTATGGGGGGCGATCACTTTATATGCTGAATGAGAGCTCGTTATTTTGACAGCAGCAAGTATTTATTATAAGGGAAATTTAACATAAGTTTGGTTTTCCCTGGTCGCTGTTGAGGTACGTAAACCACGTTACGCTGTTTCCTTATAATGGGCTTCTATGGGGGAGAAAACGCTTAACGTGATATTATTCACTTTATCTGTGGAATAAGGGCTCGTTCTTTTGATAGTAGTTAATGTTTGTTCCACGTAAGGTTTGACAGAAACTTGGGGTTTCCTGGTCGTTTTTTACATACATTAAGCCACGTTAAGCGTTTTTCACGTTGTTTAACTGGTTACCGGCATACCGGGGCGGAAATAGGTTTACACAGCAATTACGTATTTCCGGCGCAAAATACGGAAGTTGTGAGAAAGGTCTATACAACAGACCTTTTCATTCCGAACAACTTTGCCTTTAAAACTACTCCTGTCAATTAAAGCGTTTATTAAATGATTGAGAAAATAAAAAAACCCTCAAAACTTCACGAAACCTGGTGAACACATGCGACTGGTGATTCTAAACAAGCATGCAAAGTTTTAGGGAGATCTGACCACAGCTGGCACTATAACAGTAATAAACATTAAAAACATAATTTTTCGGGTATTTTGCATTTTGAAAAACCTACTTTAGCGAACTAGTCCTAGGATTTTCTGATTTTTGAACCAAACCAGTGCAGGAAAAGAGAGTGAATACTAATAACTATCAAAAAAAAAAAAAAGTTGAACTTTTGACTCTCTGTTGCAAAGGGATGCCAAAATGTTTGAAAGGGGTGGGGTGCCTTTATTAAAATGGCTGTAACTTTTGAACGGAATAAGATCTTAGCCAAACTCACATGTATCTAAGCCATGAAGCTTGGCCACTTGGTGGCACTATTGGGACTACGCAACCGTTTGTCCCATCAACATGAAAATCTATACACACTGTCTTGGTCCAAAGTGCCATAAGTGGCTGTAAGGACATTTGCGCATTTAAAAAAACGTGGCCACCATAGGCAGAGGAACTTTAAGCATCTATTAGACGTGGTTAACGGAGGTCGATTGGCAGAGGTGGGTAGAGTACCCAAAATCTGTACTCAAGTAAAAGTACAAGTACTTATGGAAATATTTACTCAAGTATGAGTAAAAGTAACAATCTTAATAGTTACTTGAGTAAGAGTAAAAAAGTATCCGATGAAAAAAGTACTCAAGTAGCTAGTTACTTCTTGATATGAAGTGAAGACCCTGAATTTCAAACTGTTTGGAAAGCTTCCGCACACCTCTCCTTGAAAACATTTTGTATCCTAGACATATATATATATATATATATATACACACAGGGCTCGCAAAATTTCTGGTAGCCCTTCGGGCAGGTACTCTTCAGATTTTGGTAGCCCAAATAAAAAAAGACCTTTTTTTAAATATAGAGAATCAGATAGGAGTCTAATCAAAAATGTTTTTAATACACAAATATAAACAAATATCAAGGAAGTAATTTTATTTCATTATATTTATTTCATTTAGTGTATCTGCAGAATTTTTAAATATTAATTTAAAGCAATTCATAACCATTTTTAAGATCTGCAAAAGTAAAATAAACAGTAATGGGATTGGACAATGTAAAGTAGAATATTAAGCCATAAAATGGCATGATTTAACATTCAGATACAGTTTCACACAAAAACAAAATATGTTACACTATGGCATTTCATCCTTTATAACATTAAAAGGGATAAATTGATTATATAATTTATTATATTTATTTGAAACATAAATATTACTGTACTTGTTTAGATTTTTAAAAGGCACCTTAACTTTTTACATTTACAACTCTGTGTTTGCTGCATAAAAACATGGGTCGATAATTGCAATCATTTGACCATAAACAGCTGAAAAGAATGTTTTGAAATGAAAAATTCATTCTCTGTCACGAGGGGGCGCTTTAGGAGCCCTATAATACTACGGTTTCCATAGTAACAGCTGTATACAAAGCAGCATTAACGCAGTTTTATCAGACATGAAATGAAAATTCCAATGACACGTTTCTGAGGACAGTAACGGAGGAACGCCATCAAATGTAGCGAAGTAAAAGTAAAGTTTTTTCACTATAAATGTACTTGAGTAAGAGTAAAAGTACCTATCTTTAAATATACTCTAAAAGTACTAGTTACCCCAAAAATTTACTCAAGTAAATGTAACGAAGTAAATGTAATTCGTTACTACCCACCTCTGTCAATCGGAACAACTCGTTGGGTCTGTTTGACTCAATGGCTCTAAAGGTCTGTAAGAAATTTAAAAGAAATCGGCCACTAGAAGCAATATTGCATTTTTCAAGGACATCAACGATTGCATATTGCATGGTTTTTCACACATACACACAATATTCATATAACATGATAGTCCTTCTCATTCCGAACAACTTTGCCTCTAGAACCACTGCTGTCAAATAAACCACTTGTTAAATGATTGAGTAAAAAATATATACTTTTGCCAACTAGTCCTAGGTTTTTCACTCAATCTGGGAAAAACACTGCAGTACAATTCCCCAAAAAAGTTTATCCTTTGGGAAGCTATAAAAAGGGTTGTTAAGATAAGGCCTGTCCAAATATACCCTATAAAGCCTAAACGAAAACTCAAAACTTCACGAAACCCGGTGAACACATGCAACAGGTGATTCAAAATAAGCATGCAATGATTCACGGAGATCGGACCACAGCTGGTCACAGTCATAAACCTTAAAAAACATAATATTTCTATGGCAAATTACCTGTATTTGGCAAAAATGCTTTTTTTAATCATTGACTGAGGTGGTTACAGATTTGCTAAATAATATGTAATGTCTTTTTTCATTTATTTAAATGCCTTAAAGGAATAGTCCACTTTCCAGAACATCAATTTATAGATAATTTACTCACCCGCCTGTCATCCAAGATATTTATGTCTTTTTTTCTTCAGTCGTCAAGAAATTATGTTTTTTGAGATAAACATTTCTGGAAATTTCTCCATATAATGGACTTAAATGGTGCCCCGATTTTTGAATCTTCAAAATGCTGTTTAAATGCAGTTTAAATGCAGCTTCAAATGGCTGTAAACAGTCCCAGCCGACGAAGAAGGGTCTTGTCTACCGAAACATTCGGTCATTTTCTTAGAAAAATATATTTTTTTACATACCTTTTAAGCACTGAAACTCGTCCAGCATTAGGGCTTGTAGTGCGCGTTCCCGACTTTACGTACTGCCAAAGACTACACCGCGTTCCAAATTATTATGCAAATTGTATGTAAGTGTCATAAACACACAGTTTTTTGTTTTTCAATTAAACTCATGGATGGTATTGTGTCTCATGGCTCTTTGGATCACTGAAATGAATCTCAGACACCTGTGATAAATAGTTTGCCAAATGAGCCCAATTAAAGGAAAAGTACTTAAGAAGGATGTTCCACATTATTAAGCAGGCCACAGGTTTCAAGCAATTATGGGAAAGAAAAAGGTCTCTCTGCTGCCGAAAAGCGTCAAATAGTGCAATGCTTTGGACAAGGTATGATAAACATTAGATATTTCACGAAAACGTAAGCGTGATCATTGTACTGTGAAGAGATTTGAGGCTGATTCAGAGCACAGACAGGTTCGCGCAGGTAAAGGCAGAATGAGGAAGGTTTCTGCCAGACAAATTCATCAGATTAAGAGAGCAGCTACTAAAATGCCATTACAAAGTAGCAAACAGGTTTTTGAAGCTGCTGGTGCCTCTTGAGTCCCGCGAACATCAAGGTGTAGGATCCTCCAGAGGCTTGCAGTTGTGCATAAACCTACTATTGGGCCACTCCTAACTAATGCTCACAAGCAGAAACGGTTGCAGTGGGCCCAGACATATATGAAGACTCATTTTCAAACAGTCTTGTTTACTGATGAGTGTTGTGCATCTTTGGATGGTCCAGATAGATGGAGTAGTGGATGGAACATGTCCCAACAAGGCTGCGACCACAACAAGGAGGTGGCGTTTTTGGCCGGAATCATAGGGAGAGAGCTGGTTGGCCCCTTTAGGATCCCTAAAGGTATTAAAATGAACTCGGCAAAGTATGTCGAGTTTTTGACTTACCACTTTCTTTCATGGTACAAAAAGAGGAACTGTGCCTTCCGTAGCAAAATCATCTTCATGCATGACAATGCACCATCTCATGCTGCAAATAATACCTCTGTGTCATTGTCTGCTATCTGCATAAAAGATGAGAAACTCATGGTGTGGCCACCATCCTCCCCTGACCTCAACCAGATTGAGAACCTTTGGAGCATCCTCAAGCAAAAGATCTATGAGGATGGGAGGCAGTTCACATCAAAACAGCAGCTCTGGGAGGCTATTCTGGCATCCTGCAAACAAATTCAATCAGAAACTCTCCAAAAACTCACAAATTCTATGGATGCAAGAATTGTGATAGCGATATCAAAGAAGGGGTCCTATGGTAAGATGTAACTTGCCCAGTTAGGATGTTTTTGATTGAAATAGATTTAGATTTCAGTAAATATGACCACCTAATGCTGCAAATTCAGCAAATGCCCATTTTCAGTTCTTTACAACCTATACAATGTTTTAACTCTGTTGTGCATAATAATGTGGAACAGTGCATTTTCAGTTATTTATTTTTGAAATAAATACTGTTATCATTAGGAGGTTTGTTCAATAAAATTCAAATTATACCCTAATGGTTGATGACTTAAAAATGATACTGACTGTCATTTGCATTGACTAATTATGAAAACCAGAGAAAGATATCATTTGCATAATAATTTGGAACGCGGTGTATAGAATACCCTTAAAGGGACTTTGGTACTGCGTCCGCCGTGCTCTGCAACGCAGCAAATGCTTGAAGCAGTCCCATCACCTTACTCGCCGATTGTTTGTAACAGTGGAACAGATGTGGTCCAGTCGTGACAGCACTGAGATTCCTGCTCCGCTGGAAATGGCTGGCATTTTCCACACTTGCACCATCATCTCGTCTCGTTTAAACGCGGTCTGCCCGAGGCTTGTGTCGCAGTTTTCTCTCTCTGACAGAGTTCATCATCTGCGTATTCCAAAAGGTTCCAAAAAGTTAGGAAACGGTGAAAAACTCCATCTCATGTGCTCCTCCAGCTTCAAAGTCGTCCGACATCGTTGTACTTTATGTTGTACCTTGTTGCTAAAGAGTATTTGATTGCGTTGCATTCTCTCTTCTCAAGTTCGCTTTGTAAACACTGGGTCTGTAGTTTCGCATACGTCACGCGTGACCTTTCGACGTGAGTACGTAAAGTCGGGAACGCGCGCTACAAGCCCTAGTGCTAGACGAGTTTCAGTGCTTAAAAGGTATATAAAAATATATTTTTCTAAGAAAATGACCGAACGTTTCGGTAGACAAGACCCTTCTTCGTCGGCTGGGATCATTTACAGCCATTTGAAGCTGCATTTAAACGGCATTTTGAAGATTCAAAAATCGGGGCACCATTTCAGTCCATTATATGGAGAAATTTCCAGAAATGTTTATCTCAAAAAACATAATTTCTTGACGACTGAAGAAAAAAAGACATAAACATCTTGGATGACAAGGGGGTGAGTAAATTATCTGTAAATTGTTGTTCTGAAAGTGAACTACTCCTTTAAAGCATTTATGTTTTGCTGCTGTGTTGCTTTTCCATTGTTTTGTTTTTTTATGTAAACTTGCACAAGACGGACAGCATCCTTGAAGCTTCATTCTTTCATTTCATTGTTTTGTGTTTTTAAATGCAAGATGTGTTCTGTGTGAATGGCCGAAAAGTAATGCAAATTAAATCTACTGGGAAAGTTTACAATAAAACGTCTTTGTGTGATGGGGCCATTCATATAGAACACGTTCTTCACATGAGACAAAAGCATTTGAAAGAGAATGCAGCGTCTGACAGATTTTTCCAAATTGTTTGACACAGTGTCTAAAAACATGGCACTCATGCGTGAGATGCAGTCAGACACGATACAACTGTCAACTGTCTAGTGTATATAGTGTACAAAAACAATTAAATAGCAGAGGAAGATGGCAGAATTGCATTCTAGTGAATCAGTCTAAAGAATCTCTTTTCTTACCAACATTTTCTTACCATCATCTTAGCCTGATCTCATTAGTATTCATACACACCGCTTACACGCACACACAGTACTATATAAATGCAAATAACTATAAAGGATTCATAGAGATTTGTTTCTTTTATATTAAATTTTTTTAATACTTTTTTCATATATTGTAATATTGTATAGACCAAAACATGCAATTACCAGAGGTCCATTGACCTAGAAAAGTAGTTCCACTAGGTTTAGACATCTTTTTTTTCTATTACTTTTTCTGAAGAAATTCATGCTTCGCATTTATTCCTTTAAACATGTCCACTTTCATGTAAGTGCATGACAGTACTCAACTGCATTTAACCCAGAAGTTTAAAACTGAACAAGCATTAAAATTCTCATCTTCCCTTCTCTAATGCAACAAGGTTCCTTCATCCTTTCCATACCAATATTCCTGTACCAGAGGCTTGAGGACGGCTATTGGTATGGACCCAGAAAATACTGCATGGAGAGGTTTCCATCAAAGACCCATGAGAAAGCTTTCATCCTCTATCAGTTTATAGCCGTGTATCTACTGCCTGTCATTACCATCTCCTTCTGTTATTCCTTCATGCTGAAGAGAGTGGGACAAGCCTCTGTGGAACCAGTGGATAACAACCACCAGGTATGATCGTGGGTAACACCCATCAGTGATGACACTCCACTGAATGGTTATGAAAGGCTATATGGTCTTTAATCTATTATTCAGGTGTATATCATCCAAGAGGTTGTGAAGCATCTTGGGTTCTAAGTAAAGTAAAGACATAAAGTAGTTGTAGTAGTAACCTTTATTTAACAAGATAAAATAAAAATCATTTAAGGACAAAATAGTACAGTATATAGTGCCTTGCAAAAATAAATTAATAAATAATTTAAACAATATTTTGTAAAATGTTAATACAATTATTTTGTAAAAAATCATTTTCAGAGCAAAACAACATTAAGTCATTTGATGTAGGTGTGGTCCAGTTTCATACAGGCGGTGTCGAAACCTACTCATGACTTTACAAGCAGCGTTTTGTGTATGAAGGTTCCCCCGTAAGAAAATTACTTTTGAAAAAATTCAATCCAATATTGTCTGGGATCGTGTAGAGTGCCTTGAAGCTGCATTGAAACTGCAATTTGGACCTTCAACCCGTTGATCCCCATTAAAGTTCACTAGGCTATTCAGTATAGAGAAAAATCCTGGAATGTTTTCCTCAGAATCCTTCATTTCTGTTCAACTGAAGAAAGAAAGACATGCACATCTTGCGATATAGGAGTGAATAAATTATAAGGAAATTTTAATTCAGAAGTGAACTAATCTTTTAAATAGATTCACTATTTAAGACACTGCTTCATTCTTTCCACCAACTGCTGAACTGATCATATGCTGTCTACAAAAAAATTTAAAATAAAATTAAGCAGAACAGATTAGTTGATTTTAGGAATACATTGGGTTCAGACGTGCTTTGGTCATGTCAGCTGAAAACATTCACATTTAATTTTGGCCCATTTTTTTCAGACTTTAGGGGTTTAGGTTCCTAGGCAGTGGTAGAATAACGGTGTTATAAATAAACTGCGTTATTTAGTTGTAAAATGTCTGTTCAGTTGTAAAATACAGCGAATAAGCTCAATTTGCTGGCTTTAACTAGCTTGTAGTCTCAATATGTATATATACATAGCTCAAATTGAGTAAAGAGCGTTTTTTACAACTTACCAGATTGTCCGACCTCCTCACTCACTTTCTTCCAAGCAAGATAGCCTACTTTTTATTCCCGTTTCTATAAAAGAACTAAGATGTATCGTACAGCTCCGAGTATCCACATACAGCAACCATGATTTTGTCCTTCATTGTTGTTTGGGATTTCTGCCTCTGTCACTACTAGAGAAAGCTCCTGATTGGTTAACGCGGCACGAATTTTCGCCAAAGTTCAGATTTTTGAACTTGCGCGATTCGCGCAAATCACGCGTTACGCGCGTCAAACACCCGAAATGTCTATCGCGTCTTTGCATTGACTTACCATTATGGTGCGTTCACAGGGGTGTAGCAGCCAATTTAAAAGTGGGGGGCCCAGTATGGTGATGTTCATACAGTATAATAAATTCTAAATATAAGAACAATGGGCATTTTACATCATCAAAGTGGCAATTTGAGGACACCCAAGAGATTTGCGCTGTGATTGGCTAAATGTTAGTTCACTCAAATCTAAGTAACAAATCAGAGAACAATGGCAGAAATATTGGTGCTAGGTCAAAAAAAGTGCGGGGGACATGTCCCCCCCGTCCCCCCCCGGTTTCTACGCCCCCTCAAATGCGAATGGCGCGTTAAGCGCGAGTGATTTACATGTTAAGACAATGCAAAGACGCAATAGACCTCCCTGTGGCGCGAATGACGCGATTCACGCAAATGCCGATATCTTAGTACTTTTATAGAAACAGGAATAAAAAGGATCTTGCGTGGAAGAAATTGAGTGAGGAGGTCGGACAATCTGGTAAGTTGTAAAAAACGCTCTTTGCTTAATTTGAGCTATGTATACATACATATTGAGACTACAAGCTAGTTAAAGCCAGCAAATCTTATTTGCCATATTTTACAACTACTTTCCCACTGACGAGTGGCAGAAGCCTCTCCCATGACGCAAATTTGCATCTTTTGTGAATTGAATTTCACGCGCGAATGAAGCGAGTAAACTCAAAATGTTCAAGCGTCCATCTACGCG
The DNA here is from genome assembly GCF_049309525.1 of Garra rufa. Classification (NCBI taxonomy): domain Eukaryota; kingdom Metazoa; phylum Chordata; class Actinopteri; order Cypriniformes; family Cyprinidae; genus Garra; species Garra rufa. Next base: position 20,423,715 of record NC_133370.1, on the reverse strand, counting down.
CAATTTATTCGCGCAGGTCACATCTGGTGTGACCGCACCATTATATACCATGCAGAATTGACGCACTACATGTAAACGATATTCTTTGTTGTACTTTTCTGTCAAAATAACGGAATTCCTTTGGAATTCTTCAGAACTGCCAGTTTCCCCGGTAGTAGGCGGAACTAATGCTCACGTATTATCGTCCCTGTTTTGATTTCAGCAAATCAGTTTGAGCGAACGCAGACAACGTGATTAATATTCATGAACCCAGCAGCTCATTACTCCTTAGTGCGTTTCATATTATTAGAAGAATTCATAGTAGTTTTATCTTCTCAGTATTATTTTTACAAAACCACAAAATGTCAAACAATATCTAAGCACCACAACCAGTCCTAAATTCAGTCAACATGACAAATATGCATTCATACATGGTTATTCTGATTACTAAATTTCTAATTACCAATTAGTTAATTAGTTACTTTTATAACTCAGTTACTATTAGTGAGAAGTAACTAGTAACTAATGACTTTTTAAAAAAAAACATGCCCAACACTGCACCTAGGCTTCACCATATTTAAGCAGTTGCACAAAGTCATTATTAGACTGGGATTTGCAGTATTTTCCGATATTTTGCACAGTCACTTTTTCTCTTTGATAAGAAACCAGTCCCTGATAATGAAAAACCACCTCACAGCTTGATGCTGTCACCACCACCACAGTTCTCTGTAAATATAGTGGCTGTTTGATACGTGGGCAGTGTTAGCTTTGCCACACATTCGCTTTGAATTCCAGCCTAAAAGCTCCTAAAAGCTCTATCTTATCTGAGGAAAAAAGATTTTCTCCCACATTACAGCTGACTGACCTCTCAATCACTCAGAGCTCCTGAGTCACCACACAGCTTCATGGTCAGCAGATGTCTACCGTTCTTTTTTTATTTTCTTCTTCTTCTTGTCGAGAGTTTTGAGGAATGGAACTCTGGAGTTCTTATGGGGTTAGATATGATTGAAGCAGCAGTGCCTGCTGTGGAATCATATTTGGATTTTGTTTTGTACCCTTTTCCTAATTACTGCTTTTATTTCATATGATCTTCTTTTGCACTTTATCTTCACTGTAAATTCTTTGCAATGGTCTGTACTGTTCATTTTCAAAGCCAACAGATTTACAACATAATTATGGAGCTGTCGAATCTTCATTCAGAAAATATGCTAGATAATTTAGTCATTCAGAGGTCAAACTCCAATGTTTCTACAACAGAAATTGTGAGTGTTTTATATTGCGGTCCTGTATTGTATGAATATTGAAGGGTCAGTGATGAATAAGCATGTCTAAAATGCTGAAATATAATCCTTGTATTGTTGCTTCATATTTTAAAAAAGCAGTTCAACAACAAATAAATGGTGCAACCATCAGGTTAAATAAAAAATAAAAAATTAAATATATATTATAATATATATTATCTATAAATTCAGATTTGCAGTTTTCTGTCACCTTAGCATCTGCTAAATGTTAATTATTAATTATTTTACCAAAATAAGAGGGATGGTTCTTTAATACTGACTTGAATAAGATATTTCACATATAAGATGTTTACATATAGTCCACAAGACAAAATAATATTTCAAAAGTTTACATACGCCAGATTCTTAATACTATGTTGTTACCTGAATGATCCACAGCTGTTTTGTTTTTTAATGATAGTTGTTTATGAGTGCCTTGTTTGTTCTTAACAGTTAAACCGCTTGCTATTCTTCAGAAAAATCCTTCAGCTCCCACAAAATTGGTTTTTCAGCATATTCAACTATTACAGAAGGGTCAAACACTCACTGATGCTCCAGAAGGAAAAACAATGCATAAAGAGCCGAGGGTGAGAACTTTTGAACAAAATAAAGATGTGTACATTTTTCTTATTTTGCCTAAATATCATTTTTTTTATTTAGTACTGCCCTTCAGAAGTTACAGTATCATACATGTTTCCCGGAAGACAAAAATAAGTAACATTTACCCTGATCTTCACATTCAAAAAGCTCTTAATATATCTTTTTTTCTTTCTGAAGCATCAGTGAGCATTTGAACCTTCTGTAATAGTTGCGTATGAGTCCCTAAGTTGTCCTCAGTGTGAAAAGATGGATCTCAAAATCATACAGTTATTGTTGGAAAGGTTTTAAATACACACAAATGCTGAAAAAATCAAAACATTTGTGGGACCTGAAGGATTTTTCTGAAGAACAGCGGGTAGTTTAAACTACTGTTCAGGACAAACAAGAGACTCATGAACAACTATCACTAAACAACAACAACAAAACATCTGTGGATCATTCAGATAAAAACACAGTATTAAGAATTAAGTGTTTGGAAACTTTTGAAAGGGGTCCTTTTTATAAGTTCAACTATTCATTTTTCTTATCTTCGATTTCTATCTTCAGTGTATAATTTCATTAGAATGACTGGGATTCTGAATACTTCTGCAGAGCGCTGTCACTAAATGTATAAACATATGTGGACTTTTCTTTAATATGTCTTTATTTTATTATTGAAACACATATCAGACCCATTTGCCTGTTATAATCTGAATAAAACCTTGTTTATTTCAGGTCCACCTGCTCTCAGAGCGAACTATCTCCATCAGGAGTAAGATTTCCAAAATGGTAGTGGTCATAGTTGTTCTCTTCACCATCTGCTGGGGTCCCATTCAGATCTTTGTCCTGTTCCAGTCCTTCTATCCCAACTTCAAGGCCAACTACGCAACATACAAGATCAAGACATGGGCTAACTGCATGTCCTATGCCAACTCCTCTATCAACCCTATTGTCTACGGTTTTATGGGCGCCAGCTTCCGCAAGTCTTTCAGGAAGACATTCCCCTTCCTCTTTAGACACAAAGTGAGGGACAGCAGCGTCGCCTCCCGCACGGCCAATGCAGAAATAAAGTTTGTAGCAACGGAGGAAAGCAACACAGAGAGGAAATGAAAGCACATGACACCTCAATGAATTCACGCCAACTGTCTAGTCGCTGAAGCGCAGGCTTCCCCTATAAACGGGTTATATTCAGTTCACTGAGTTGTGAAAAAAAAAAAAAATGCGGTGCAAAAGGGCATTTAGAAAGCAAAAGTGCACATAAATGATTGTGGTTATGATTACAGCTGGAGGTAAATAGCATTATTGATGGTATTTACATCCAACATTTAACTCTTTTAATGGCCCTGCTGTGCAACAAGAGCTTGGGTTTTCAAAAAGTTGGATGGAAAGATCATTTTACAGGGCGTAAGTACGCGGATGGGGAACCAAGCGGATGTTCTGCCAGCGGAGATGTGTAGGAGCTTGCCTGAGAGGATGTTGACTAACTCAAACATGGCAACTGTTGACTCATCTATTGTGTTTGACATATACACGACACCTCCCTGTGCATACTTCCTCATAAAACAGCACTCCAAACTGCTCTTCATCGCTTATATTTATATATTCTCAACATTCTACGACATGGCTCAACCTGAAGAGGAGTACTCACAAGGTATAGACTCTCTCGAAGCACACCACTTCTCAAGATCGAACGACTGTTGTTCAAAGCACAGTATAGTATATTATGCTGCACCTGCCAGCAAAGCTGTCATGTGTGTGAATGGAATTGAAGATGACAAAGAAAATATGATTAATGTTACTAAAAATGTAAGATTTAGATTATTTTATTGAGAAAAAAAAACAAGATGTAGCATAATACATCTCAATTTTCAAGGAGCAATTCACACAGAATGTGTTTTTGCTGATGAGATGAGAAAATTAAATGACAGAAAAAGAAAGGATGAGAAACATTTTTTTTATGTTTCAGTACTTTCAGTACTAACCTGAGCAGAACATTTATAGTAGGGGTGGGAATCTTTTGTAACCACACAATTCAAGTTATATAATTTCTTGGGGTCATGATTCGATTAAAAATCGATTCATGATTTTTCATCAATTTTTTTGTGCACATTGGACATCAAACGAACCAGTATTTTGATATAAAAACACACCATTCTATAGTATGGTATAGTAGTCCTAACTCAAGAAAACAGTGTTTTCTATTAACTTCCTATTAAATCAAAAATATTTTACACTTTCCCATAGGTATGTGCCTGATCCCAAAAAAGAATGACATGTAGGCTACTACAGAACCCCTAAATGGGAATAAATACGAGATGGGAGGAAAATAAACATATTTCAATGCCTTCTCTCGCAATTATATCTTTGGATAATTATACTGTATATAAATTGTGGGCATCAGGGAGCAGTTATTAATATGTGGGTCACTGAAATCGCTTTTGAATGTACGTTTCAGGGTTGCCAGGTTTGCACAACAAAACCCATCCATTTGCTACTCAAAACTAGCCCAAATCTAGCCAATTGCATTCTGGGGGTAAAATACATGTTTTTGGATGGGGTTCCCCTGGTAAAATTCGCATTCCAGGGGCTAAAATATCACGTTATTGGGGTCGCTTCAACCCACGGACATTAAAAACAACCCACGGCAACAGTGTTAATAGCCCAATTGAGCCGCAAACCCCAGACTTGGCAACACTTTCGTTCGCATTTTACTTTCACTTTCGAGATTCGCGATCACACGTACCCTGTGTATACTATGGAGCAGCAGTACTTACCACATATTTTACAAGATTAGATGTTTGTCATTGTTCAGGATCTGCAAATCATTCGCTATCATCCTATCAGTCATCTCTTAATGCTTTAATGTTTATGTTGTAAGTGAAATTTTATGTAATATGATGTAACTGGAAACCACTAGCAAGCAGCTAACCATATCACTTTAGTTGCTCTGTAGAACGCATTGTTTGTTTTTCCGTGATTTTTAGAATACGGATTCATGTGGCATATCCCTACTTCCCATTATCAATATAATATTTTTAAGATTTTTCCTCCTCCGTTACTGTTACTGTTTTGTTCTGACAACATGTTGTTATTATTATTATAATAACTAGAAAATCTAATTTTGAAATTTGTGAATCCGTGTGAATCTCAAAAAGACTGAATCGTGATTCATATGTGAATTGATTTTTCCTCACCCCTAATATATAGTACTGTTTCATGTGCAAAAAGCTGCTAAAAATGCTAGATGTGAGCGAAATGGTCAAACATGTATTTTTAGTGGATGTTTACTCTGAAAAACAATGGAAGAGAACTACTTAATCTCATGACGAAAACGTACCTGTGGGAACTTTTTCGCAAGACGCGAAATACGTATCAATAAGTACATATCACTGCAGTTTCCAACAGAAATGAACACTAGTGGCGGTAAAATAGCGAGCACTTGTAATTGTTTTTGTGCAAAGTTATGATTACAGTTTCACTTTCTGGGTGTAACAAGCTTGCTCTGTAGCTCAGCCAGCATGGAATTGGACATAGGATGTGGAATCCTTGGGTACGAATCCCGTGAAAAACATGACTCACAGTGAAAGACCTGAAAAAAAAAACGAGAGATAGAAAAACAAGCTTAAAGCCACACTAACAAGTTTTTTTTTTTAACCTTAAAATAATGTTTCCGAACTCGTGTCAGTGGTTCATCAACTCATAACAGGGTGAAATGGCACTTTCGTATTCGCTTTGCGACCCTCTATCGGCCACAACAGCACTATGTAAGTTTGGGTCGTCGGGTCGCGGTTTTGTAGTTCAAATGAGACTACAAATGCGACTTGCTTTATGGCAAAAATAAATAGCAAACAATGTCATTATTAAGTTTTATTTCATTTTCATACTTTCATAAAGTCATGCAACATGCTCTACCTTGTCACTGGACATCGTTATTTCCAAAGCTGGTCCTGGATAGCCTCCAAACAAATAACGTGCATGTGACATGACGGTAGGCTAAATTATTTAGGACAGCGGTAATGGACAATTCCGCTTCCAACCTGTAGAGGGTTGTTGAAGTTCTTTAGTGTTGCTTTAAGCGGCATGCTTGGAATTGCGTTTTTACATCACAATCGCTTTTGTTCATACTATCCAGTAGGTTTAGTGCAGATGGTACGTTATTTTAAAATGCCACGATGCATTAGAGTTATAACGCCACTCAACGAACATTTCAAGTTAGAACTGTGATGGCACGTATAAAACCAACGTCACATAAAACGTATCATATACACGTTCATCCGTTCCTCCACTCTTTTAGCGCCACTCAGTGGACATTTCACATTGAATATGTCATGAAACGTACTTGGTGGTCAGTATTTCATGTCTCGCGTAAAGTTCCCACAGGTATGTTTTTCGTCATGAGATCAGGTTGGAAAAGAAGCAATAAAGTTTTCTGTGTGAACAGCCCTAAAGTTGACTGTATCTTCTGTGCAAAACGTTGAAAAAGCAGTGGTCAAAGATGTTTATCTGAGGGGCGATTTAAACAAAAAGTTTTTTGTGTTGAAAAATACTAAATACAAAACACGCAAGGTCTAGAGACACATTTTTTAAAAGTTTGACTTCTTTTAATGAGCACAATGGTAAAACTTTTTAAGTACTTTACAAGAAAAAATGAAATGTGAATGTGAACAGCAAAACACAATGGTCAATGATGTTTTTATAAGGAGCTATTAAATGCAAGATGCAAGCAGTGGAATTTGAAAAAAATAACCCAAGGTCTCTAAATGCATTTTTTGAAAGTTCTTTTAACTTGAGTACTGTTTTTAAAATGCTGTAATTTGCTAGACAGTGCAAAAGACAGCAGATGCGAACACAATGGTTAAACACGTCCAACTAGTGCATATTGCTATAGAAAATCAATGGAAATGTAGTACAGTGAAATGCAAGAACGTGCTCTGTTAAAAGGCCCTAAGTTGTCTGTACCTTGACCTTTGAGGATGTCTAAACAAAACGCTAACAAAAACAAGTTAAAGACTTTCATCTAGCATATGTTTACATTGAAAAATGATTCAAAAGCAGCGCAGCGGAGTGCAAAAATGCATTCTGCGTCAACTGGCTCTAACATAATCAGTGTTCTGAATTTAAATTCATAGCATCCTGCAAGGCTTTCCAAATGTGCCCATCATTTTGATGTAATAATTGAGGTAAAATGGCTCTTTCATGCACAAGTGGCAATAAAACATGTCTACAGGGTAGATTTATTTACTGTGCTAAGTGAGAAGGAATTCAAAGAGGAGTTAAGTGTGATTTTGTTTTGCTAGTGTGTGCTAACGCAAAGCTTGCTTAATTACTTTTTGTCCTAAGCAGAAATAGATGTCTTATCATTAGCATTTGTGAAATGTTTTGACAAGCAGAGCTAAGTAGCTAAAAGCTTTTCTTGAAGTGCTGTCGGTTTAACCTTGGCATTAATAAATTATTCAGTATCCTTGAAGCATGGTCCTGTTAGCTCTATAAATGCCTTAATGAATTCAAATCTGACTGGACTTGAGTAGTTTAGTTTGTCTTCGTCCTTTTTTTGTTTAGGATTTATTTATTATATTTATTACATTCATTTATTACTGGTTTTGTAGAATACACAATAGACTACAATGGATCATCATTAAGATATATGTATAGTATTTACCAAGTGATTGTGGATTTGCATAAATAAATTTGACAAATTCAACTTGTTCCTGTGACATCAAACAGATATTTGATATTCACTGCATAATGCGCCTTTAATTACCATGCAGAGTGTATCGCTCAGAGAAACGGCAAGGCAAAATCAAGCAGTTGGACTGACGGACTAATAGCATGGAAATAACCCCATGATGCCACCTACACAGGCAGCCAATTATTATCTTGATCAGTGGAAAAGGGGCAGGAAGTGCGTAATCAGTCCTGCTATTTCAAAGTGCTAAACTAGCATCTGTCCGCTTCTTTGCCTAAGGTCAGTAAACGGAGCAAAGGCACTGCAATAGTTTAATTCACATTAAAACTGGGAGATGCAATGAGTCACTCTGTTCATTATATCACACTCATAAGGAAACCATTTGTTTTATGTTGGTGTATAGGAGCCTGGGGAAAATTGTGACACTTCTAGCTAATTTATTCAGAAAATAATTAGCCTAAAGCATTGAAATTAGCCTCAGACATCTTTAAAATGTCAGCAGGAGTTTCAATGTCAGTTAAATATATAATTTAATCATGCTGAATACACAAAGAGTAGAAGTACACAAAGCTTGATGTTACATTCCTAACAGAGGTTCTGTAAAATTGTATGACATACATGCAGCATTCAATGATAATGTTTTATCATGTGATTATATTATATTATATTATATTATATATTATATTATATTATGCAAGTATACAAATAAAGCACAATCAAACAATAGACATATCAAAATATATGAAAGACTACATGGAATACATAATTTAATAACTGATGTTAAATTCCTTACACAGATTTTGCAAAATTGACAGTATGACATAAATGCAACATTCAATGAAACTGTTTTGTGAATTTATTATATTATATTATATTATATTATATTATATTATATTATATTATATCATGCAAGTATAAAAATAAAGCATAATCAAAAATTTGGCAAATCAAAATATATAAAAGACTACATGGAATACATCATTTCATAATTTATGTTAAATTCCTAACACAGATTTTGTAAAACTGTCCATATGACATAAATGCAACATTCAATGAAAATTTTATATTGTATTATATTATATTATATTAATACTATGCAAGTTTAAAAATAAAGCATAATTAAACATATTATATCATAAGCATATCAAAATATACAAAAGACTACATGAAATACATTTTTAGAATTTATGATTTATTATACACAGATTTAGTAAAATGAACAGTTTGACATTTAATGAAAATGTTCTATAATGTAAATATTATATTATATTAATTATATTATATTATATTTATTATATTATATTATATTATATTGCTATGCAAATATAATACATAATCAAACATTAGACTTATCAAAATATATGCAAAAATGACATTAAATACATAATTTAAAAATAAATGTTACATTCCTAACACAGATTTTATACAATTGAAAGTATGACATAAATGCAACATTCAATTATCAATTATATCATATTATATTATGCAAGTATAATCAAACTTGTATAAGTCTAAATGGAATACATAATTTAATAAACTTACAAAACATTTTTTGGGACCAAGTAATTTTATCTACTCTTTATCCACATTTAATGTAAGTTATAGCAAATAAAAAAGAAAACAACGCAAAGCATTTGTATCTTTTACATACTAATTTATAACTCTGAATTAAATCATCTATTTATATTGACGCCAGATTTATTGCAAATAAAAACATGATAACATAAATGAAAATGAAAATGAAAGACATTTGCAATTAAAACTGTTTTTTTCTCTTTAGATGATCAGGTGTTGATTGTTACTAAAACTACACATTATCTTGAGGCAGGCAGATGTCACATTTATTTATTCACACAATTATCCCTGCCATATATATATATATATATAATGTCAGACATGATGAGTTTGTCCACTTACACGGGGGTAAACACTTATTTGAATTTTTCTTTTTTCAATGCATAAATTCAGAGGTTCAACATCTCAATGGGCACAGAGAGACTGCCTCTGTAATCACTCTCCAGTGCACTCACTTGTCACTGAAGTGTGTGTTTGAGTGTGTTTGGAATTTGGTGTTGATTCATTTGCATTGCAGAAGACATGAAAATATGGCTCTGCTGAGAAAATACCACTTGCAAACTTTCCTTCAGTTCTGCACACCACAGTAGAGCAATTCAGTTTTTATTATTAAATCATAAATTATTATTACTGAATGAATGTAAAGACAAGCAGGATTTCAACACTCCACTGCCAACTCCTCAACACATTCAACATCACTGTCAGCAGTGTCCTTCAGTTTTCTAGATTCAATCTCCCAGAACCTGTGGGAGACTTATATTGATGTAAAAAGCTTCAACATTGGAAATACTTCCTTCAGCAGCTGAGGAAGTTGAACCTGCCACAGGAGCTTCTGATACAGTTCTACTCAGCAGGCATTGAGTCTTTGCACGTCTATAGCTGTTTCATTTGTCTCAGCGACCAAATCAGAAAAAATAGGCTACAACAGACAGTCAAGACGACTGAGAAAAAGATCATTAGTGCACCCCTGCCTATCCTTGTCACTTGCAGAGTGAGAAAACGGCAGGCAAAATCATCTTACTCATCGACCGTTTTTGCTCAGGCAATCTCTTTTACAAACGTTTACCAGTCCCCAAAGAGGTTTCTTGACAGTATAACACATTAATTTCCGGTCAAATATGTCAATTCATCTTAGATGTTTACTAACTCATGTGTGAGATAACAACAACAACAAAAAAAAAAAAAAAAAAAAAGATCTTATTTGATATTCAATTTGTGACTCTGGACCACAAAACCAGTCTTGAGTAGCACAGGTATATTTGTAGCTATAGCCAAAAATACATTGTATGGGTCAAATTATCTATTTTTCTTTTATGTCAAAAATCGTTAGGATATTAGGATCATGTTCCATGAAGATATTTTGTAAAATTCCTACTGTAAATACATTAAAACTTAATTTTTGGTTAGCAATATGCATTGCTAAGAACTTAATTTGGAAATCTTCAAAGGCGATTTTCTCAATATGTTGATTTTTTTGCATCCTCAGAATCCAGATTTTCAAAGAGTTGTATCTTCAACAAATATTGTCCTATTCTAACAAACTGTACATCAATGGAAAGCTTATTTATTCAGCTGAACATAAAAATTGACCCTTATGACTGGTTTTGTGGTCCAGGATCACATTTCTGTTTTTCTAATTCAAACTACTTGTACTTGTACCTTTCTGAAATGTAAAAAATGTTTACCCGTTTCAACTTAAGAACTAAAGTTTTGTGGCTGCCTTAAGATTTTAAGTTATTTCAACTTAAAAGCACAAGTAATTTCAACTCACGACTTGAAATCTTGCCTAGTGTTGAATTGCTTTATTTAACTTTATTTGACTTTACAATATTTTCTGTTTCAACTTATTAAATTAAGTTGAAAAAAGTTTTAACATACATTACATTTCTTAGTTATGACAATGTAAACTTTATTTTAAATACGAAGAAAAAAAATACCTCAACATTTGAAACATTTAATTTTTTTTATAAACAGGTTTATAAACAGGTTTTTAATATTAAAAACAGTACACAACCTGCCTGTGCATGCTAACGTGTGAATGTCAGTATACAACAAGGGCACAAAATAAAATACTTACTGAATATACTTATTCTCCTTAGCACACAACTCTCTGTATACAAATACTGAACATATTCATATTACTGAGTTTGTATTATTCATAAAATTGGTCGAAAACATAAAACTGCACTGCAACTGTAATAAGTCATTGCAGTAATCAATTACATTGAGTTAATAAACTCAAAGATTAAGTTAGTAGGAATTTAGATTTTGCTTGTATACTATGCAATCATGTTAATTGTACTAAACTTGAAATAGTGAGTAAACTAACTCATACAGTTAGATGTCCATCATGAAGATCCATAAAAGAAGGAGATGTAAGTGTAGTCTTTGTATTTGTGTAAGTGTCGTCTATTGATCCATATGGGTTAAAACATTTCAACATTTCTGTCTATATTCCTAAATTTTTTGTGATTTTTCACAAATGTAATGTTACATTGAGTTTTATAATCTAACCTAATAAATAAAAAATATATATACTAATTCATAAATTAAAATCTTGCTCATAAAAGAAATGACCTCTGTAGCTGACCATTAAATGAATAACTGCATAACTGCATTTCAAATTCTGTCAGCATCCACGTTCACTCCACATTTCAATCTATTTGACTTTTTGATTTATTCTCAAGCACACAGAAGCATTATGACGGCTGTTCACTGGCAGAGACCAAAAGTGAATTGCAAATGTACTGAATCAACCTCTGCAATTCCATTCTGTGCCCTAAGAGGGAAGCAGAGAGTCAGAGACACCTAAAAATAAGACAAAACCAATACTGACAGAGATAAATGAGAGCAAACGTCTACATGTAGCTTTTTTATATTTATTTACTTATAATTGCTTTCACCCAGTAGGGAATATTTTTAAAATGGTGGTAAAGGGCAAGGACGTTTAAGATGTCAAATTTTCCAAGCTTTGGGCAGCAATCAGAGACGCAGGACGCGGCCGGTCTGGAAAACCTCTAACCCGTACCTGACACCCGTGGGGACTCGTGCGTATTAAAACACCCTGCGGTGTCTAATCACTGCTACTGGTTTGGCACAGATGGAATAGAAGTAAAGTGTTTAAGAATGGCATGGTTATCCCTCACTCCTGACCCTTTTCTCGCCTGCCCAAACAGACAGACGGAGTGAGCTGGGGCAGCTGGAGTCGTGTTGGATTTGGTCTTTGAAGGGGAAAAATGTTGTCAGCACAGAGACATGGCACCACAGCAGTACAAAGAACCCATTCTACACGCTCTTTGTGTGTGAGAGAGATGGTGTGTATGTAAGCATGTGTGCTCCACCGCTCTGCGTCACAACACGGGCAGGAAACCACTCTCGGCCTCTGGCAATGCGTGGTCTTTACCGAGGCGGGCCGTCTGGGACCCTCGCAGCAGTCTTAATGAAACCCAAGAGCGCACCCAACTAAAAATAAACTCGCCCATATGGTCTCAAACACAACAATATGTACATATGGCGAGAAGGAGGTTTGTTTTTCTTTCTGCAGGTTTATTTGAGGTAAAATTAATATTGCGCCCCCTGAAGGCGCAATTCCATTATTACTGTTTAACTCACTGTAAGTACTTTCTTTGCTGTTATTAGTAGTATTGAAAAGTGGCTGGAGGATGTGCATTTACCTGCATTAGAAGTAAGGATGCAACAACTCCAAAACAAAAAACAAAAAACTGAAAAATGGAAAATGTACTAAAATTCCTTTATATTAATGCAGTACTTTTAGCCCTATTTCTATGGCTTTTAATACAAGTAAACTGTGGTAGTTGCCAACTAAATTCTTGCCATTATATTTGTCAATCAACTACAGTAAACACAACAATTTTGTATATTATATTACATGTAATATTTTAGTAATGACTTCCATAAACAGCATTGCCTTTTTCCTATATGGAAAAGTTCCCACTTCTCATAATTTTCATACACCGAAAGTGCAATGGCCACTGAGGCTAAACGTGAAATTGAATGTGCATTGATAATACAAATAATGCGCTGTGCATGGAAAATGTCCACCAGTCACTTTAAAGTAAAAAATGAATAAAAATTTACAGACAAAACATCTAAAAATAGTTTAATGCAATATATAGTTATATCATTATCTGTAGGCTAAATGGTAATTGTTTTTCAATGGGGATGTAAGGTATTTTCACCATCTACAAGGGGTAGTCTGTGATTTTATTGCCGTCTGAATCCAGAATGTCAGTGTTTATCTCTCGCCACACGATTTTTTTATGTTTTTTAAAGAAGTATCTTCTGCTCACCAAGCCTGCATTTATTTGATCCAAAATACAGCAAAAGCAGTAATATTATGAAATATTTTTACTATTTAAAATAAGTGTTTTCCATTTGAATATATTTGATCACTCCTGTGATTTCGAAGCTGAATTCTTAGCATCATTACTTCAGTCACATGATTCTTTAGAAGTCATTTTAATATTCTGATTTGCTCCTCAAAAAAACATTTATTAATTTTTTTATGTTGAAAACAGCTGAGTAGAATTTGAGTTTCTTTGATTAATAGAAAATTCAGAAGAACAGCATTTATCTAAAATAGAAATCTTCTGTAACATTCTAAATGTCTTTATCATCACTTTTGATCATTAAAAAAGCATCCTTGTTAAATAAAAGTATGAATTTCTATAATTGAATGCTATAGTGTAATATGTCACAATTTTTTTATTTCAGATAAATGCTGATCTTTGGATCTTTCTATTCATCAAAGAATCATGAAAAAAATTACTCAATTGTTTTAAATATTGATAATAATAATAATAATAAATCTTCTTTGAACAGCAAATCAGCACATTAGAATGATTTCTGATGGATCATGTGACACTGAAAACTGGAATAATGATGCTGAAAATTTAGCTTTGATCACAGGAATAAATTACATTTTAAACTATATTGAAATAGAAAACAGGTATTTTAAATGGTAAAAACAAAATTTGACTGTTTTTGCTGTACTTTAGATCAAATAAGTGCAGACTTGGTGAACAGAAGAGACTTCTTTAAAAAACAAAACATACTATACTATGCTATATCGCGTATAATTATTTTAAACAGGAGATTTAAATAATCAAATAATAAATAGGATTATATTTTATAATCTAAGCTTGGAATAATAAAAATACATTTTACATAATCATACATTTTGTTAATACATTTTACACAATAATAAGTATAAACTTGTAAATAAAACTAATTTTATTTTCAGCATACAATCATGTGACTGGCCACATGAGCACCGTGTTCCTGTAGGATCACAGAACTCGTTTCTCCACTGTGAATAAATTGGAGGTGCCATGTACATTTATTTTTACAGACGTCCACATGAGAAACAATCAATGTCCGAACAGGGCTATTGGTAAAAATTCACAGTTGCATTCATGCTAGAAAAATGTTCTTTACATTATTAAAATGTTCAACTGTTGACTGAAGGGTTCTTAATGTTTTTTTCTGTGGCATCACTGTGATAAAATCCTTTTGGAACCTTTATTTTTAAGAGTAGCTAGTGCCTCCAATGAACCTCACCGAAAAAACGTAAAGCTGTAAACACGCACATGCGTCAGATTGAGTGTTGAATAAAGAGAGTGCGATCATTCCATCTAAAATATTTAGTGCTTCAGTGCAAAACAATCATTAGTTGCAACCCTATTCTAACTCTAGGCTGTTATTCCCTTTCCATACTGACCGTTTTAGGAATTCTAGGGCTTGAGCTGCGCGTGCGTGCATGTGTGTTAGGGTTGCCGATCCACCTGGCGCAGGTATTTGCTGTGCGTCTGCCAAGAGACACTTAAAGTGCAGCCGTTCAGTCTAGCACAAACACGCTCGTCTAGGCGCTCGTCAGACACGGACAACTGCCTGCCACAGAAAAGAATGGGGGAAGATGAGGCTGCTGAGTGGGCGTTGGATTTTTCTGGTTATCGTGCTTTACGACACTCCCTTTGAAAAAGATGACATAAAAATGGCTGTCACCATCATCAGGATGCTAATTCACAAAAGTAAATCTCACACTCATTGCCAGGCATCTGTAGAAGCAGAGTAATTATAGTAGTCTGCTGCGAATTTCGCATTTCCTTGCCAGGAGAATTTTCTCCATAGAAGTTTTCGAGACATGAAATTAAGCAACGCTTTAGAAGATGTGACAACGCAGCTGGACTCACATCGAGGCCAGATTGAACAGTGAATGGTGAACAGATTTACTATAGCAGTGGATTTCCTCTCGTCAAAACTGGAGAGATGTTCTCCGGTAACCCTTTCATTCAGCTTAAACTGTGCCTGACTGCCTTTTCAGAACACCACCACCACCGTCTCCAGTAAAAACAAACATGGCTTTGGAATACGGGTAGTGTGTAGAAACAAACGCTTTGCTATGGGCACCGCCCAGGTGGCCAAATTTCACGAAGCTTTATTCTGTGTTCAAAGTCACTAAGAGGACAAGAACAGACGCATAATCGCAAGAGAAGATGGCGAATAAATAATATGACTAAATTAGCATGTTTGATCTCTTGTTGAGATGACAAATGCAGCAATTCAGACATTATTTTTGATAATATAATAATTACTCCAGATTTCAATCTGGTCTATCTTGGTGTACTGAGAACAATGGCACACACCTGTTTTTGTGGACTTAAATTAATGTTGATCTCACAGAAATTAGCACTTGTCAGAGAAAAAAAAATATTTTTGTACATTTTTGGCCTTTTATAAAAAAAGCCTGTATAGGGCATATACTGTAAACTGAGAAAGCTTTAAATTGTGTTTTTAAGGACTTAAAGCTAATACACAAGTCACACTATACTGTGTACACTACCAGTCAAAAGTTTTTGAACGGTAGGATTTTTAATGTTTTTTTTTAAAGAATTCTCTTCTGCTCACCAAGCCTGCATTTATTTGATCCAAAATACGGCCAAAGCAGTAATATTGAGAAATATTTTTTATTATTTAAAATAACTGCTTTCTA
Source organism: Garra rufa (assembly GCF_049309525.1). Taxonomy (NCBI): domain Eukaryota; kingdom Metazoa; phylum Chordata; class Actinopteri; order Cypriniformes; family Cyprinidae; genus Garra; species Garra rufa. The sequence goes on along the minus strand of NC_133370.1, from coordinate 20,407,604 downwards.
TCTGCCTATATTTTTAAAAATATTAGATTTATTCCTGTTATTAAAGCTAAATTGTAAGAATCATTACTCCAGTCTTCAGTGTCACATTATCCTTCAGAAATCATTCTAATATGTTGATTTGCGCTTTAAGACACATTTTCTTTAATATTATTATTAATATTTAAAACAGTTGAGTAAATTTTTTCAGGATTCTTTGGTGAATAGAAAGATACAAAGATCAGCATTTATCTGAAATGAAAAGCTTTTGTAACATTATACACTATACCATTCAAAAGCTTGGAGTCAGATTTTTTTTTCTTTTATTTAACAAGGATCCGTTAAATTGATTAAAAGTGATGATAAAGACATTTATAATGTTACAGAAGATTTCTATTTCAGATAAAAGCTGTTCTTCTGAATTTTCTATTAATCAAAAAAACCTGAAAAAAATATACTCAGCTGTTTTCAACATAATAATAAAAAATGTTTTTTTTGAGCAGCAAATTAGAATGATTTCTGAAGAATCGTGACTGAAGTAATGATGCTAAAAATTCAGCTTTGAAATCACAGGAATAAATTACATTTCAAGATATATTCAAATAGAAAACAGTTATTTATATAGTAAAAATAATTCAGAATGTTCTGGTTTCTGTACTTTGATCAAATAAATGCAGTCTTGGTGAGGAGAAGAGACTTCTTAAAAAACCTAAAAATCTTTTGACTGATAGTGAACATACTGTAGAATATTTTAAATTACTCTGATAGATTAAAGCTAATGGACCGCATTAAAGTTTTTTTTAATAACCTCAACAAATAAAGGTGTAAATTTAGAATGTATCAATAAAATATGTTTTTTATGTTTGTTTGTTTTTTTTGGTGGGTGTGATTTCTGTTAAATATTTTGTGAAATTAATTTTAGTTCTTACTTGATTAAAAGCAAACACACACACAAGTTTAATAATTTTCATAAAGCTGAATCATTTCATCTTCTATTTCTATTGTTTGAAACCAAGAGGGTAAAAAGCATTCAGCTGTTTCATGGTTAATATCTGATTATATCAGAAAAGAACACTGAAAAAAAGCATTTTCTTTAATTAGGTTTTACTTATGGCCCGAATTTACCTGAAAATGAGAAAAGGGAAGAGCACTGCAGATTGGTTGTCTTTATTTTTCCAATAATAACCAGATGCTTTGATGGTCCCTTTTTCCTATATCCTCTTCCAAGAAATCAAATTAATATAATTTACATCTCAAAAACAGGCCAAATACATTTTCAAAACAGCTTCTCTTGCAGAAGCAGGATGGAATAAAAGCAACTTTTGTACGGTTATGAGTCATTTACACACGGAGAAGCAATAAATTCAGCAAACTCAAATCGAGGTTAAGCCAACAACAGAAATTGTACCTGTTTGCTCGATGAAAGCACCTTCTAAAATAGCTGTTGACATTTCAAGGCTCATTTAAATGATATATTTTGATAAGTGGAACGTCTACATTTTTGTGGAATATAAACTAAAGAACTGACTGAATATAGAAATTATTTAATGAAAAAGTAATAATAATCTAAACACAAACTGCTTCTGATTAATCATAGAATTTCAGACAATACAACCAATTATTAGCAAAGAGAACCTTTAATGATGCAAAAGCTTTTTACATCTTATCTGTGCTTGAATTAACAGATTAAAACACCTTTTTATTTGTGTACACATTTTTCTGACGGCTCAGAAGTAGATATTGTACGCTCCTATTTACATATGGAAACAAACAAAAATATTAGCCATCGTTCATTAAATGTTTTTGTAGTTTTTGTACGTTGAGTATCCAGTAGTGAGGGGGAGGAAGTCAGGCGCCTAAACTGCAGAACAGAGACAGCTGCCTGACGTACATATAAAACCTATTTATTCAGCCAGTGCATATCCTCCTAATTATTCTAGTAAGTCTTAAGCAGACTATTTAAAGGTGCCACATAGGCTGACATTTAACAGCCTCCAACTGTTTCACATGCTAAGGACAATAGGTTTTAAATGCAGGGAATGATTAATAATGTTTGTCAGGCAGACTAAAGAAAGGCAAGTCTCATATCGCTGAAAACGACACTCCTCTTCACATCAATAACGACCGCTGCCTGAGCTCTCACACACGCACAGACACATTTTCACGTAATCGAGTTTCTGGAGATCAAATTCATATATAACTTCATATAAGGATTCATATTTGATGTACGGCCTCCTCCTGAGCCCCGCTTTGAAATCCGAGCTACTGCTGCTTCTTTCTTTGGCATGATAATCTGGAGATTGTTGTTTTTATGTATTTGCTGCGTGAATTCATGCTGTGGAATGGAGGGGAGTCATACTTCATGGATCATTGTTTGTTTCTTCCTGTGTGAGTCATTGTGCAGAATTATTGTACTTCGCTATGGAGTCTCATTATGAGCTGCGTGACTTGTGCCCTCTGGATTTAGTGAATCACAATGATTTTTGCCCAGTTGATGCATTATGTAGTTTCCCACCATGCACTCAATTTTGATTTGTATGGCATTGACTAATATTACAGCTGAATTGCACTTTAGGCATCATGCAAAATCAAAGGTTTTCATATACAGTACAAAGCCATTTTAGAAATG
>NC_133370.1:20299427-20404499 GCF_049309525.1 Garra rufa | reverse complement strand
AAGGTTCATTAGTTAAACATTAGTTAATGTATTAACTAACATGAACTAACCATGAGCAATACATTAGTTACTGTATTTACTAATCTTCATTAACGTTAGTTAACGGAAATGCAGTTGTTCATTGTTTGTTCATGTTAGTTCACGCTGCATTAACTAATGTTAACAAGATTTTAATAATGTATTAGTAAATGTTGAAATTAACATTAACAAAGATTAATAAATGCTGTATAAGTGCAGTTCATTATTAGTTCATGTTAACTAATGTGGTTAACTAATGTTAACTAATGAACCTTATTGTAAAGTGTTACCGAAATTTCTGTAAATTTATTAGATAGTTCTCAGCAGGACCATTATATTTAATAAATCACCATATATTTAGCAACAACAAGTTTACTGTTAATTGAACATTTTACTTCCTTTTTCTAAATAGTCAAAAATATAGATATCACTCTGTGTAAAATGATCAGAACCACTATTTATCTGATGCAGGTTTGGTAGTTCTCAGACTAAACAAGCCCCTTTGTGGCATTGAGGGCTTGGCAGATTTTTGGTGAATTTGGTCTTTAAGTTTATTTTGAGATGACTCATTGTTATTAGCAACTATCAAAATCCTATCTCGCTAAACATCCAAACAGGAAATGGAGGAACCACATCATCCTCCATGTGAGCTAAATCCATAGTCTCAATCACTACCCTCTCCATCACTCACAATGCATAGGATGTGAAAACTAATGAGGTCATTTCCAGAGCTGTGGACAGAGGTGCGGAGAGCCGCTCTAACGCCCGAACTCGCTGTTACTCTGAACACACCAGAAGTTTTCAACACCAGTCAGGCAGCCATTATTACAAAAGAAAGAGAGGAAAACAGACAGGCAATGAAAATGGAGCTGTTTTCACACTTAGGTCTTACAGCTACATTTAGTCCCTCAGCACATCGCTACTGGGGTGTGAGGAGAGAGACAACCCAAACACAACTGAAACATAACAGTAAGGGCAGCATCGTGTCAAACTAAATTTTATTATTAAGAGTGAAATTAGAATTAATTAGCAAAGCTTTTCAAAAACAGTTTTAAATGTGGAAGCTATTATGCAAAACGGGGGGAAGGGAGTGATTTATCATGAATAGTAGAACACTGTAAAAAAGTGTAGTAAACAGTTGTTACATAACTGGGATAGTTCACCCAGAAATAAAAAAAAAAATGTCATCATTCACACCCAGATGCTTTTCCAAATGCGCATGTCTTGCATTCTTTGTTTAATCAAACAAAAAATATATAAAATGAATTCAGTTGTGTGTTTTTACACAATTAAATTAAGCCTTTTCGAGAAAAATAATTAGTTTGAACAGATTTGTTCTAATCGGTGTTCTACCTTTTAAATGCATTTAGTTATGCAATGAAAATGAGAACGAGCCAATGGGATTTGAACTTGGATCACCCACACATCAGACCACATGCACTGCCTGAACCCTTCTCATGAAGTCTCTCTAATTTATTTCCTTAAAAAAGCACAGCTAAAAGATTTAACCACATTATATTGCTACATATTGCCATTACAAACTTTAATATATTCATACAATTGTAGGAGTACTACTAAAATTGCCCTTTTCCGCTCTTTTTGGATATAACAAGTCAAGTCAAGTCAAGTCATTTTACATAGCGAGTTCACAATCTCTGTCATTTCAAAGCAGCTTTACAGAAAAGCATTCAAAAGTCTTAAGTCTTAAGCCTTAGAGCCCCAACAGGAAATAAAGAAATTGCTATATCTTAATTTAGAGTACCCCATTAAATAAACTATGTGAATGGAAAATGTTAGACTAAAAATTGCATTCATTTTCAACATGTCTGGATCTGATTGTTTTTAAACAACCAGTTATGAGTCTGACCAGCTAAAGCTATTCCTGTATTCTCATGTAAACGGAGTCATATACATCTTAACAACACATTTGAATATGGGACCCTGGTTTACGTTTTTTTTAAATTGAGATTTGTACATTTATACAAGCTGAATAAATAAGCTTTCCACTGATGTATGGTTTGTTAGGATAGGGCAATATTTGGCCGAGATACAGCTATTGAAAAACCTGGAATATGAGGGTGCAAAAAATCTAAATATTGAGAAAATCGCCTTAGCAATGCATATTACTAATCAAAAATTAAGTTTTGATATATTTACGGCAAGAAATTGACTAAATATCTTTATGGAACATGATTGTTGCTTAATACCCTAATGATTTTTGGCATGAAAGAAAAATTGATAATTTTGAATCATACAATGTATTGTTGGCTATTGCTACAAATATACTTGTGCGACTTATGAGTGCTTTTGTGGTCCAGGGTCAAATATATGTTCATTAATAGTGTTGCATTATCTATTATAGTAGTTTAATTAAATAATTTGGGTAAAGACATGGATTGGATAAAAGATTATGTAAAACATGACCAAAAGACATTTACAGTTTACAGTCTTGAAATCAGTCTTTTATTTATATAAATAAAAAAATAAAATAAAATAAAAAAGCACTGAACTTGACACTCACAAGTGATCACAATTGTATGGAAATACGAACATGTTGACTTCTTTTGTGTTCCATGGGAAAATGCAAGTTTCACTCGACATAAGGGAGGGTAAATGTTGACAGAATTGTCAGTCTAAAGCAAATGATCTGCGGAAGGACTCAACTGGACTGACCAAATTTAGACATGTGAATGGGTGTGGAATACACTGCCGTTAAAAAGTTTGGGATCAGTATGATTTTTCATGTTTTTAAAGAAGTTTCTTATGCTCATCAAGGTTGCCATTGATCAAAAATACAGAAAGAAAAAATGTAATATAGTAAAATATTATTATGATGTCAAATAAATAATGTTTTCTATTTTAAAATACATTAAAATGTAATTCCCCTTTGATCAAAGTATTCACTGTCACATGATCCTTCAGAAATCATTCTAATATGCTGATTTATTTGCAGTGACGGACACTGTGTTGCTTAATTTCTTTTTTTTTTTTTGGAACCTGTGATAGTTTTTACAGGATTCTTTAATGAATAAAAAGTCCAAAAGAACAGCATTTATTTAAAATAGAAATCTTTTCTAATATACACTACTATTTAAAAGTCTGGGGTCAATACATTATTATTCTTTCTTTTTTTTTTTGAAAGAAATTAATACTTTTATTCAGCAAGGTAAACTAATAACTGATAAAAACTTGTAGTGTTAGAAAAGATTTATATTTTGAATAAATGCTGTTCTTTTTAACTTTTTGTTCATCAAAGAATCTTGAGGAAAAAGTATCACAGGTTTCAAAAAAATATTTAGCAGCACAACTGTTGCCAACATTGATAATAAATCAGCATATAAGAATGATTTCTGAAGGATCTGAAGTAAAAAAAAAAAATTAGAACTTAATTATCAAAGAGGTTCTACGTATGGGCATGAAATGTCTTTTTAGTGGACTTTTTAGTGGAAAAGTCCTTATTTATTCACATTTAGTGAATATTAAACAATATTAAAATTTAATTTATAAGCTAATTCATACGTTACCATTTGATTTATAAGTTGTTTTATGACTTGCTTGTGCAACATGAAACAAGAACTAAGATATTTAGTATGAGTCACAATATCCGAATCGTAATTTACATTATTTTTTTGGGATGTAATGTCAGTGACCTTCCTTAAAACACTTGTAAAGGCAGGCAGCTCAATAAATGCTTTCCATTCTATGTAAGTGGCATCTGAAAAGAGCTCTTAGCGCTCCTTAAAATACATCAGAGCACCTCTGGAGAGGTCAAATGAGGTAAAGACCAAGAGTGGATCCTAGAATCGCTATCAACCATCTGGTGATTATCAGCACACAAGAGAGAAAGAGAGAGAGAGGCCTGTTAACAGTAAGCTCCAGCTGTCTCTCTCACCCAAGCCAGACTGAGGAGTCTCATGGTGGTGCAAGTGTGGGAAAGAGACACAGCCCCAACCTCAGGCCAGTTCTTGGGTTTGTGTTCAGAGGAGAGGAGATTACAATGGCTGGCTTTACAACTGGTTCCCGTGTACACGGCTAGCCACCGAACAAAGTGCCTTAGGGCAGTGACTCATGGCATAAGCTTCCCTTCGCTTTTGCGACAGAACGAAAGGCGGAAATTGGATCCAGATGCCGCGAGATAGCCAGAAACACATGGTTTGATGGCACTCCTGTCGACTGTTCCCCCATCAGGGTCTGACCCAGACAAATCCATTTGTATTGAATTTCCAAGTGTCAACCCGAGATTACTTGATTAGCTTAAGGAGTCCTGAAAAACCGGCTTGAACATCAACAAATTAAAACATAAACAAAACGTTCGGTGCAGAAATAAATATTCAAATAATTATCTCCTTTCACAGTTGTTGGGAAAAAAACAACTGTGAAGACAAGAAAAGCAATCCATATCCATGTATTTGAAATCTAATTTAAACCTGGAAATAACCAGAATGTTTTGGGATTTTTAAATATTTATAACAAAGATAAACTACCGCTCAAAAGTTTTTGAACAGTAAGATTTTTAAAGAGCTTTCTTCTGCCTACTGGGCCTGCATTTATTTCATCCAAAGTACAGCAAAATCAGTACAATTTAAAAAATATATTTACTATTTAAAATAACTGTTTTCTATTTAAATATATTTAAAAATGTAATTTATTCCTGTGAATTCAAAGCTGACATTTTTGTATTATTACTCATCACATGATTCTTCTGAAATCATTCTAATATTCTGATTTGCTGATCAAATATATATATATATATATATATATATACATATATATACATACATACATACATACATATATTATTATGTTGAAAATATATAAGTATAATTTTTTCAGTTTTCTTTGATGAATAGAAAGTTCAGAAAAACAGCATTTATCTGAAAAATTTTGAAACATTATAAATGTCTTTATAATCACTTTTGAACAATTTTAAGCAACGTTGCTAAATAAAATCATTTTTTCAAAAAAGATTTATACTATTTTGAAAGGTATAGTGTATACTGTTACAAAAGCTTTTTATTTCAGATAAATGCTGATCTTTGGATCATTCTATTCATCAAAGAATCAAAATGTACTGTAAATACTGATAATAATAATAAATGTTTCTTAAAAACAGCAAATCAGCATATTAGAATGATTTCTGAAGGATCATGTGACACTGAAGACTGTAGTAATGATGCTGAAAATTTAGCTTTGATCACAAAAATAAATTACATTTTAAATATATTCAAATACAGAACAGTTCTTTTAAAGAGTCAAAACATTTCTGTACTTTGGATCAAATAAAAGCAGGCTTGTTGAGCAGAAGAGACTTTAAAAAAAAAAAATCTTACTGTTTAAAAACTTGACTGGTAGTGTATGTGAATAAAAACATGTATTAAAGATATTCTGTACTATTTCCCTTTTGTTAAGCAAATAAAAAACATTTGTGACATTGACCATAAAATACTGTAGTAAGGTACTCTTAAATTAATATAGATTTTTAATTCAGTTTTAATTTAAAAAAAATAAGGCTAATAAAAATATGCAACAAAAATAGTTTTAAATTAGACAAAAAATCATTTCACTAATTAAACTAGACTTTTATGTTTAGATTTCTGACACAGGGGCAAGAAAAAGATCATGAAAAACATGAGACCCAAAAAAAAGTCATGTCATCATGTAAAAGCTGTGCATTGCTGTCGAGAACACAAGATGTACTTGTACTAAGATTAAAGGCATATTTCATCAAGCGGCTCTCTAATACTACAGCTATGTGACATGCCCTCACTGGTAAAACACACTAAACGCATGTTAGAATTGAATAGGACAGCATGACTCTCCAGCGAAACAAATAACAATTTCAACGATTTAGTCAAAATAAAACATTGAACATCTGCAGTGAATAAGTACAAGACTAATGGAGATGCTTTGGTTATTGCATTTAGGCATGTCCTCTACTGTTTAGAACAAAATTAGGTTTTGCTGTGTGGAAATAAATTTTATCTAAATTCAATTTTGCCCAATAACAGCAAAATAAATACTCATATTCAGTGACAAATAAGAGTATTTATCTTTAAAAAAGCAATCACAGTTCATTAAATTATCATATTTTAAATATACATAGCCATAATCTGATAAGTTACCAAGTACATATTTAATGCTCTTTATTTTTGTTGATTTAATTAATTGCATTATTTATAGCCACTTAATGTGGAAGCACTTTTAAAAAGAATATATGTACTTTAAATATAATCAGTACAAATACACAATGATTGTAGATTCTTATATATAATAAATGACATTTTATTTTTATGTACTTCAATGTCCTCACAAATTAAGACTGCCTGATAAACATTATTGAATTAACAAACAGGTTTAGTCATTTAATTTGTTTAATTTGTAAATTAAAGCTTAACAGGAATATTTGTCATGCATGCTCACACCTTATTTTTCTTTTGATATTATCTTTAGCACACATGGGTGTTTTAATTTAAACTCTTAAAGTGTTCAGGAGACTAAAGGAGACGCATTACAAATGAAGTGCGCTTTAACTTTCTTTGTCTGTTTCCCTGAAATTAGACCCAGCGGATCCTGTCAGAAGTTCATCGGGAGATCAGAGCTAAACTGATTATGAAGCATTGCAATATGAATTAAGCTATAGCAAAACATACATGTCTGGTCACAATATTAGTCTCAGACTGTAGCATTCCTATTCTTCTGATTCTTATTCTATGTCATGCAAAGCCTCATCTTCAAAGCATATGTATAAAAAGAAAAACATGATAAGTAAGATAAATAAAATGAAGTTTGAGCGGTCGCATGTGTTTTAGTCCTCAGGTCTCCAATCAGTGAGGTCACACAATGATGAGAGGACTGAGGACACAAGGCGCTGCGAGAAAAGCGAACGACTCCATCTGCCGCTTTCCCAATCAGCCACAAATATGCACAACAAAATACCAGAGTGACTCTTTACATCTTATGGTTTTAATTACGATGCACGCTTTTCGGGGGTGTAATTGTGAGCAGAGGCATGTGTGCAAGGTGATTAAACCCTTAGGTCAAAGGGTCAAATCAGTTTCAGAAGCATGTATTATAACAAAATAATTGCAATCAATATGACACAATAATACAAACAGAGATGCAGCTAGTGTCAGACAAGAACCTTAAACATCCATGTAAGGGTCTTTACATTACTAAATTTCTTCTTCACACACACAAAAAATGCTTATTTTAAACATGAAATATCATGAAAATCTGACTTTTTCCATGTTTAAGTGGTATAATCGTGTCCACGGTGCATCTACCAACCAAGAAGATGCCAAAAAAAAAAAAGAACAAAAATAACAGTATAAACATGCTATTCCTTTCCCAGCTGTTTACCTTCACAGACATAACTGACCGTTTTTGTAACTCCAGTGTGTTTTTAACATGAACTTGTGTGTATTTGACATTTTAAGCGCAATAAGACAAGAAAGAGAGTTTAGTTTAGCACTCACATGCCATGCGACAGCCATTTTCTGTGTGTGTGCTTCAGATGTGTGCGAGAAAACTCTATATCGGAAGTTTAAAATATTGTGGCTTCTGCACAATGTTAATTCTTTTAATATTACAGAAGGTTCAAACGCTCACTGACGCTCCAGAAGGAAACACAATGCATTAAGAGCCAGGGGGTGAAAACTTTTTGAATTTAAAGAATAGGGTAAATTTAGCTTATTTTGTAATCTAGGAAACATGTAAGTATCTTCTGTAGCTTCTAAAGGGTAGCCCAAAATAAAATAAAAAGATATTTAAGCAAAATAAGAAAAATGGACACAATTTTTATTCTGTTCAAAAGTTTACATCCCTGGCTTTCAATGCATTGTGTTTCCTTCTGAAGCATCAGTGAGTGTTTGAACCTTCTGTAATAGTTGCATATGAGTCCCTCAGTTTTCCTCAGTGTGAAAAGATGGATCTCAAAATCATACAGTCATTGTTGGAAAGGATTCAAATACACAAAAATGCTGAGAAACCAAAGAATTTGTGGACCCTGAAGGAGTTTACTGAAGAACAGTGGGCAGTTTAACTGTTCAGGACAAAAAAGGGTATGTAAACTTTTGAACAGGGTAATTTTTTATAAATTCAACTATTATTTTCTCTTATGAATTATATGTAAATGCATTTTATGTGAAATATAAAAAAAATAACAAGCATTTGTATGATCTCTCTTATTTTGGTAAAATAATTAACATTTTGCAGATTCTGCAAGGTGTATGTAAACTTTTGACTTCAACTGTATATTACATATTAGGTCTCCTTTAAAGGCCCGGTCACAACAAGGACGATAACTATAATGCTAACAATATATTTATAGAAGTCGCATTTTTGCAAATCATTGTAAAAGTAAAAGATAGCAGAGCCTGCAACACAACTATAGCAATAATAGCACAGAGGAACAATATCATTCACTTTCAGAGCAATTTTATTTCTAGCTGATGATCGATAAAAACACTGCAGCCAATCAGAATCTAGGCACGCAAGCAGCTTGCTTATAATAAACAGAACATTACCACCCATTAGTGTGGATGCTATTATAGTTATTGTTTGTGGTGTGAACAGGCCTAAAAAAACATTTTTGAACAGTGTAACATATATTAGCACACATCTTGTTTCTCTCCAAGTCACTTCCCCTGGAGGTTGTCTTTGATGCACTACTACGCCACACATATTAAATTACAATGCAGGCATTTTATCAACTAGACAAGACCAAATGGCTCACTGCTGCTGACCTTTGCTGGAGTTCATTTGACTTGCCTTTTTTTTTTCTTTAGCAGCTTGACATGTACTGTTTGCACATTTCTGAAGCAGTTTTTCTTCTCCCACTGAATGAAAGAGACACCAGCCACTGAACAGATAAAGAGACTTACATTGGGTGTGTCCCAATCCATCTGAACCTACATTTCATTGTCAAACTGTCAGAACTTGCCAGAGATAGCAACGTACATGCCTATTATATGAAGTCGTACAGTCAGATCTTGTTAAATGAGCGAATAAAATCCCTTAATGGATGCCTCTAGGTGCTAGTTTTGCATGTACGAGGGCAAAACCACTCTGTAAAGTGGGTTGATTTATTCACTAATACAGGTGTGGTGATAGGCAAGCTTTGGGTAATAGTTAACCTTATTCAGATACTACTTCCAACCGGCCAGTAGGAAGAATTAATCACTCTTCAAGAGATATATGGTGATGACTGGTCTTCAGGAATCATAAAGCAACAAAATCGCCATTTCAAAAGCGAGCATAATGCATTGCACACGGTTAAATAAAACAAAGGTTGCAAAACAACGTTCGTAGTGTGCATGTTTGAATGAGATGTAGCATAATCACCTGCTTCTAGGCCGGAGTGATTAGTTAATTGCCGTGCAGTCTGCTAAATAAAACTACAGAGCGCACATGGAGTCTCTACCCGGCATAATCAGTCAGGCCCCCGGATAAGTGCTTCCAGACGCCATTCCTACTTTACAGTTCCCTTCAAAACAAAACCCCCTTGTTCCCACACCCAACTGTAATACATCAATGCGGTGAAATGTCAATCAGGGATTAATGAAAGCTAATGTATAAATAGATAGTTTGATATGTTGCATGAATCATATGTTTCCAAATGTTACGCGTTCTAACAGGAACATAAAACCCAAGAGTCATATTGGATGAAATGGCGAGCAGATTTCAACATGAATGATTCTTAATTGGTGCAAACAAACCCGTCGCTGTGGGAAGCCGATGCAGGCGGCAAGGCAAGGACATGCTTTATTTGGACCGAGCAGCAAGCAAACAAAATATTTGATTCTGGCTTCTCAGCTAGCTGGCAGATTACTTCAGAGCAAAACCCAATGTCCCTTATTAAGTGGCACACATGACCACATGGGCCTTATTTTCTTTCGCTGCAGTTCAGGCCTAAAGTTACCTAGTGCTCAGAGACTTCAAAGCAAATATCAGAATATTATTTCCCTCAGATTCATTTTAAATTGAGAACAGGATCAATTTTGATTTGTGTAGTCAATAGATCTACAGAGACTGAGAGGAACAGGGGTAATTTAGTGTCCAAGGCATCATTTTGGAAGTAGTAGGACTGAAAATAACACATCTACTTTTTTTTTTTTTTTCAAATGAAAATAATTTAATAAATAATGCCAAATAATATTCAATGAATTATTTGTGTTTTCTGCCACAGAATAAAAAAAATAAAAATAAAAAAGTGAATTAAATTAATTTAAAACATGTATCTCCCGGTTTCACAGACAAGACTTAAGCTTAGTCCCAGACTAAAATGTAAGACTTTCAACTAAAAGAAACTTGCACTGACTGATCTTAAAATATGTCAGTGCTCTTGTTTTGTCTCAAGATGCAAACCAGTAATGTTTTTTTTCTAAGGCATGCTTATAAAAATGACTTAAATGTGACTTAAACTGAACTACAGCTACATCCTAACTTAGTCTAAGCCCTGTCTGTGAAACCAGGTCTATATATCACAATTCAGACTTTTTGACTGATATAAACTAAAGAATTGTGAAATATAAACTAATATATAAATATAAAATGTCGGAAGCTACAAACCCAGAATTCACAGAAAAAAAGTCATAATTGTGGAATGTAAATTCAGAATTTAAAAAAATGTCATAATCGTGAAATATGAACTCAGAGTTGTACGATGTAAACTAATATAAAAATATAAAGAGTTGATACAAACCAAGATTCATAGAAAAAATGTCATAATTGTGAACTCAAATTGTAAGATGATAGGACTGTGAGCTTATATCTCGCAATTTTGAGGTATAGAGATCTTTTTCTCATAATTGCAAGAAAAAAGTCTGAAGTGTGAAGGTTAGGTTAAAATTTTTTTTATTTGTTTATTTATTTTATTTTCTATATGAAAGCCTGTTTCCGCCACTGAATAAAAAATAAAAAATGTAATTGTGACTTTAATTGTGACACAATTTAGACTTTTTTCCCCTCAGATTTGACGTTATACAAACTCAGAATTGTGAGATAAAGACTTGCAATTGCGAGTTATAAAGTCAGAATTGCGAGATCAATCTGCTTGCAATTCTAAGAAATAAAATCGTAATTCTGAGAAATAAAGCAATTGCGAGTTATTAGGTCAGAATTGTAAGAACATGGCAATTTCTTCTCTTGAAAGTTGGACTTTATAACTTGCAATTTCGAGTTTATATCACACAATTCTGACTTTATAACTCGCAATTGCGGGTATATATCTCACAACTCTGAGAAAAAAAGTCAGAATTGCAAGTTTGTATCACACAATTCTGACTTTTTTGTTGCAAATGCGAGTTTATATCTCTTTTTTTCCCAGAATTGTGAAATATAAAATCGAAATTGCAAGTTACAAAGTCCAACTTTCAGGGGGAAAAACTGATATAATCTCAGAATTTCTCAGCAATTCTGACTTTTTTCATAGAATTGGCTCTTACGAGTTATAAAGTCAGAATTCTGAGACACAAACTCACAATTCTGCGCACATATCAGTCCTTTTTCCCCTGAAATTGGACTTTATAACTTGCAATATCGAGTTTAAATCCTACAATTCTTATAAAAATAGTCAGAAATGAGAGAAAGAAGTCAGAATTGCAAGTTTTTCATCTTGTAATTCTGATATTATAACTTGCAATTGCGAGTTTTTATCTTGCAATTCTGACTTATAACTTGCAATTGTGAGTTTATATCACGCAATTCTAAAATAAAAGGTGGAATTGTGAGTTTATATCTCACAATTCTAAGATAAAAGTCAGAATTGCAAGAAAAAAGTCAGAATCGTACGTTTTTAGCTTGCAATTCTGACTTTATAAGTTGCAATTGTTAGTTTATATCATGCAATTCTAAGAAAAAGAAATCAGAATTGTGAGTTTATATCTCGCAATTCTGAGGAAAAAAGTCAGAATTGCAAGAAAAAAGTCCAAATTGTGAGATATAAAAAAATGTAAAAAGTCAGAAATGCGAGGAAAAAAGTCAGAATGAGTTTTTAGCTTGCAATTCTGACTTTATGACTTGCAATTGTGAGCTTATATCACGCAATTCTGAAAAAAAAAGTCAGAAGTAAGAGTTTCTATCACAATTCTGAGAAAAAGGTCAGAATTGTGAAATAAAAGGTTGCAATAACCTTTTTTTCATTTTTTTATTCACTGGCAGAAACAGGCTTCCATACCTCTATAATGAAACTATAAAAAGAAATAAAAATGAATTGAATCAAAATATTTTTCTAAATTTATTTAAAATGTACAGCAAATTAAAATCATGTTACTGCTTTCAGTATGATCCCAAGAGCTTTTGGAACTTTAACAGAAGCAAGAAAATCCAACCTTTGGTGCAAAGGAATTAACATGGTCCATGTCACACATTTGCTTACATTTGGTTAGTGAAGCAGTGCTCTGCTAAACTTCGCTTCGCTCATAGACCCAATCAGACAGGATGGTGATCCAAGACACTTTCCATGTCCTGGATTCCCTTCTACTCCAGGCTGAAAATTAGGCAACACGCATAAACACACATTAGCAAACCGGAATAATTACATTTCTTACAAGTGTAATTTAAGGATACGTGACTGCAAAGGGGAGCTATAAATGTGCTAAAAAGAAGAAGCTACAGGTAAGAATTATATTGAAATCTTAAGAGCTGGGAAATTCAAAATATCTCTTGATATTTAAAAAAAATAGCTTCTTTAATTTAAATTTTAAAAGAGAAGAAGAAGAAGAAGAAGAAAAAAACAGGTTACATATTTCATTTTATGAGAGTGCTACACTTTTACAGCATTGGTCAATTTGTATAAAGCAAGCGAAATAGCTTTGGGATTGGACAGCTGGAAAGATCTCATCATTACCCAAGTTTAACTGACATTTGAACAAAGAGAGCTGTTGTCTGGGCAGTTCTTCCCAGGACAGAGTAAGTGACAGGCTCAATTGCCCTCCTACGCAGGGTGGAGTCTCCCATACAGTATGACTCATACATACACAAACTTAATACATGCATACACTCACACTCACACACACACACACACACACACACACACACACACACACACACACACACACACACACACACACACACACACACACACACACACACACACACACACACACAGTTTCCCCCTACAGTAGATTTCCTTTTCAGGGAGTTACAGGTGAAAGTGTTCATGAAGGTCTGGCTGTCTGGCTGTCTGAAGTCCCCGATAGGGAGTGTGTGAGCAAACTTTGTTTTCACTTGCTGTCCGGGCAACCGGCCAGACCAAATAAGACTTTTATACTTTGTTTCTAGACCTCTCCTTTGTAAGCAGGTCCTCACAGGGCTGTTAATTGTGTCATTTCCTCTTCCACAGTAGTGCTCTGATTAGTCAAAGCCATAACCTGCAGGAACGTCTCGGAGGGCTGGCTCGAGAAGTCCCTAGTATCCAAACAAACTCCAGACAGTGATTGCAATGGTCAAAAATGCAACAAGAAAATTATTTGCAACAATAATCTAGTTGCAATAAGTTTAACTTTGCGTGAGAAAGGCAAGAACGTACACCAGTGCTTCTTTCATACAACCACAAATAACACTGAATGAGCCGCAACTGACTCTTACGAAACAGCTCTTTTTTAAATTGTCAATCAAAAAGACATAAATCAGTCTTGAACCTGTTCATTAATTGGAAGTTAGAATCAGACTCGGTTAGTTGAAATTAGAATATGTTCAGAGCCATTACTGAGTTTGCAAATGACTCAAGGCTTGTCTTGCTTAGTATTTTTGTCTTGTTTCTAGTCAAAATATCTGCAAATTCTTAAATTAAGATGAATTTACTAGATAAGCAAAATGACATAAGATATTTGGTCTTAATGTGCACTTAATTTCGTTTTTATTTTAATTAATTATCTGCCAATGGGGTAAAATATTCTTAAAATAAATAATAGAGGTACTCTACTTACCCCACTGAGAGATAATTTTACTTATTTTAAGCAAACTGCACTTAATTTAGTTTTTTCCCTCTACTAAACAATACTAAATGTGTTTTGTCTTGCTTATTTAGTGAAAGCATCTTAATTTAATCATTTTTTGATATTTTGACTTAAAACAAGACAAAAATATTAAGTAAGATAAGCCTTTTTTGCAGTGTTAATGAACTGTGAGGCATTTTTGGTTATTTAACAAAAACATATGCGACCCTGAACCACAAAACCAGTCATAAGAATACATTTTTTGAAACTGAGATTAAAGAAACAAGCTTTCTATTGATGTATGGTTTGTTGGGATAGGACAATATTTGGCAGAGAAACAACTTCTGAAAATCTGGAATCTGAGGGTGCAAAAAAATCAAAATACTGAGAAAATCGCCTTTGACGTCCTGAAGTTCTTAGAAATGCATATTATGCATGGAATTTTGATATATTTACAGTAGGAAATTTACAAAATATCTTCATGGAACATGATCTTTACTTAATATGCACATGATTTTCAATATATTATTGAATTTTGACCCATACAATGTATTTTTGCCTATTGCTACAAACATACCAAAGCTACTTAAGACCACTTTTGTGGTCCAGGGTCACATTGTTTATTGTCTAGCAAAGTGAGCTCCAATTGATTGCAAACATTCCTGCTAAAAAAAGTCACGAATCAAAAACACAATATCTGACAGGCAGAAATATTCATACAAAACAGATCCATTATATGGCAGAAACACTATTGGACTCAATAACAGTATTATGGAAACTAAACCACTCTGAATCAGCTTTATTGGCTGATTCTGTAATTTGTCCATTTTAAAAGTTATTTGGCTTCATTTTAGCCCTGTTCTAAACTCTATCCAGTAGTCGACTTTATGCTAGAGAGCAAATTATGTCTTAATAAGTACATTATAAGAGGTTCACTGCAGTCGCAGGTCTGTTCTTGGAAAAGCAAATTTAGACACAACTAATAAAATGCGAAACAGCACAATAAGCTTTCCAGCTTTTAACAGAGGAAAAAAAGCTTTCTCTTGTTGTTCCTTGTTGTTGTGTACCCAATCAAACAACTGTGTTTTTCTGCAAATTCATCTGTCACTAGGCAAATTAGCCAGATGTCAACATGGACAGGTTACTTGACATGCCCTCATCCTCAAACAGTGAACAAAACTCGTGAGGTAAAAGAAAATATGACCCAGAATGGGTTCATTTGCAACAAGGGCATGGTTTTGTTCCAACCGCAATGAGTCATAAAACATAAAACATTGAAATTCAATTTTGTTAGTACGTTTGGTCGCCCCATGATGTCCGAAGTAAAAATCTGTGTCCAGTTGTGTAGATGGCTTAAGCCATCATTTACGCGGCTAAACAACTAGTATTGATGGATGTGGATATGTGGCATCGAGTTTCAGCGCAAGTGGGCAGTGATTGAGACTGATTGGATTAAGATGATAACGTAGAAGCCAGTTACCTAGCAACGCAAACAGTTATACTGTAAACACAAGCCGGTCATTAAACATAAAAAACATTGCTCATACGTTTTTTAAGACTGTGCTTTCATTTTGGATGATAGCAAGGTATGATTTAAGACAGAGTAATTAGAGATGATCATAATACGCTGCCAAGCCTGTGAGATTGATAATAAAACCAAGTACATGGAGTCTCGTTTTAGAGGTCTTCCTCTCATGAAAATAAACTTCCTGTCTGACCTCAGATATCACTAACTTTCTGTTTCCGTTTTATTTTCCAAACACAGCCTCCTGCCTGATCCTTTGAGGCTTGTTTTGAGGCTGAAAACATAAGTTTCCTCCCCTCTCTCTGGTGTTATTTAAGGAAAAGGCAGCCTCTCCCCTCCTCTCTCTGCTCTGGGATGGGTGTGGTTTTCAAAGACAAACTTCTGAATGATGTGTACGCCTCCGTTTCAGTTCCTGAGTCTGACTAGAGGAGGAGTGTAGGGCAGAGCTTTGCTCAGGACTCTTACAGTGGAGATCAGTCTCCGCATGTATGGACGCTCTGTATGGCCCACGCTTGGCTGTGAGGACCACCACGGTCACGGCCACAACAGTGCCAGTCTTGGTTTATTTCAACTTGGAGAGTGCCAGTCACCCGGACTTAATTGTGAGTAACAAAAACAAAAAGTTTGATCTTTTTCTTTCATTTTGGGATGCACCAATGCGATAACTGCGGCAATATTATTTTGTCAAATTAACTCTGGATTTGCTCGACCCAAACTTTTTTGGATTATACACTACAGGATAGATCCTTGAGTCAGGTTTATACCCTATGTCTGGATATGGTATTGTTTCCGATTATTCACCTGTTCGAGTGTTTCAGCGTGAACGCTTGGGATATATAAAAATAAATAAAGGAAAGAAAGAATAATGCAATGTTACAGATCGCAGACCAGCATTGTTGGAAAATCATAAACAATGGCATTCATTGTCGCATTTGAAATTGCTGGCTGAAATCGCTGACTGAAATATTCAATAAAAAGAGTACGAAATATAAAATAAGTGCAATTTTATAAAAGGTTTTAAAACATTTTTTGAGTATCATTCATGCCAAATCATTTCAATTTACACTATCGCTTTTGGATGTCTGTATATTTATCCATTTAAACAGAATAAGTGTAAATTAGCCATTTTGTCCCCTCTCATAATTTCTTGTTTAAAATCAAAAATAGCTGCTCATTATACTGTGGCGGGAGATGTTTATGGGCCTGCGTTTATCGAGCTTGGAATGAGATTTTAATGCTGGAACCTGTATTTAACCCCACTTTTTGCTAGAAACCACAGACAAAGAAGCTTTAAAGACAAAATACGAACAAAAAATTAATATGCAGTAAAACACTGTTTAAATGCCTTCATTTAGACTCCCACCGCAGGATTTATATTGGGTTTAACAGTCGGCAGATTCTGTTGATACTTCTTGCAATTTGTTGAGGCTTCACGGTTTAATAAAACATAAAGCAGCTGTTTCATTTCCTCCCTAAAAAAGTGGTTGATGACCAAAAATATTATTAGTAAGTCTATATAAAAAACAATGCTTTGAAGTTAACAATAAATATGGTACATGGACAAAAAATATCTGTTTACAGCCAATAAAAAATTTCACTGTGTTTATAGATAAATAAAGGCAGCGGAAGAAATGGATGTGTAATTTAATTCTGGGACTTTCATGATTAGGAGACCCTGAGCATGTGCTTTGTCTTGCTACTTTGCCTCTCTCAATTGGGTCTTGGCAGAGAGAGAGGAAGTAAGCCATCTTTTCCACCTGACATCACTGACGTGATTAGAACAACAGCGTGGCCGAGGTTCGGTGCGCTGGGCCTTTAGCTGCACTCTACTCACATACGTCAATGAGCCTCGAGGTACAGCCAGTACTAAAGCCATACATAGTATACAGTGTTTAATCTTAAAAGAAAAATGACAAACAAAACACAGTATTTTTGTTGGTTGATTAAGATTTTAAAAAGATGTGACGTGATATATATTTAAAGATTGTAACAACTAATATGAGTTTAATTTTGTATGCTTTTCTTTTTAACAAATTCTTCAAAATCTGACAAGAAAAGTAAATTGGAAATAGATATACCTATTAAATACAATAATATATAAAATAATAATAAAATATATATTTTTCTAAATAAGGACAACAAAGCCTTTTCTAAATGAAAGGGAAAATTTGTAAGGCTTAAAATTATGTTTTGTCTGCGTGAGCTTATTGCATTTTATACCAAAAGCCACACTCATGCATACACGTTCTAATGAGATCTTTATTATTTCTGACTTAAAGGACTAAACAATCTAAACATGCCTAGCCAAACAGATTGAGTCATGCACTTTAATGACTGTGTCATATTCTTAATTTTCATTATTTAAACCTAACAAAAAGTCAAATAAAATTAAGATGTAAACCCTGTAATCCTTTAGTTACGTTTCACTAAATGACAAGCAACAGGGGTAATCTGGAAAAATTTAAGTTGCACAAAACTGTCTGTGTTGGGTTGCTACCAGTAAATGGGTGACTGTATGAAAATGCCCTTTCCTGGCAGCTGAAAGACTACTAGACGAGAGCAGGGAAAAGGAAATGGCACATGATGCACGCAAACAAATTATGAGGAGGGGGGAAGGGAAATTACATCATAACGGCCCATATCTGAACAAATCAGGTTAGGATTCATTACTAATTTCCTCAACAATGGCAGCCTAAGAAAGTAACAATGTTAATTAGTTGCAAAATGCACGAAGAAACCATAAGGGACACAGAAATGATTCAGATTACAGAGACCTAATTGCTTCGATTTTAAAATTTGACAAGTAAAATAATAGCATTCGAGATAAATCGATGAAATTAGGCATCATCGTCATCATAATAAATCTTCAGCGTGTCAAGGGCCCTGCTAAGTGTCACAGTGATAATGTGAGTAAGAGCAAAAGACAGCAGGCAGACAGCAAGCTAAAAAGAAAAGAGGAAAATAAAGATGAAAGGGTAATTATGGGCAAAGACCTGGTGTGAGAGGTTTTGTTCTCTACGACTTGTTTACAGGAAGTCTTCTAAGGTCCAACAGATGGGTGCATTCAGAGAGGGAGATTTTATTGCATTTTTCCAAGTCCAATAAAGTCCCCAAATTTTCCCTACCTTCATTTATGCGTGGGAAAGCAGCGCTGAAGCTACTTGTCTAACCAGCGAATGCACTTGGCAAGAGTAGCCTTGCTTAATTAGCCCAAAACCAGCGATGATCTATTATTTTAATAATCTGTATCCCAGTGTTCTTTTGAGGCAAAGACAGGATATTCTGTACATTTTCAAAGCCATCTCATCTCATGGAACACATTAGGTTGAAAGGAGAATCTCACGATCTCTTAGTGTTGAGCCAGTCTATTGAAACCTTCAGTGTTTAGCTGTCCTTTCATATGACATTGTACATTTATTTAAAGGATGTGCTAAGCTTATGCAACCAAGCTTTCATTTAGTCTGAGTCTGATTAAGCTCATCCCCTTGCGTCCTCAGAGAGCGTTTTTAGAAGTTTTGCAGCATACACTCTCCGCTGTGTAGTAAATAATAGTCAAAGTTATTATGCTTTCAGACAGCTCCTTCAACTGAAGGCCTGTTAGATATTTAGTTAATGAAGAGTGTCTTTGAAAGTACTTTGGCAAATGTGGTTCAATCTCGGTGTGATTATATATTTTTTGATGTGGTCCCTCTGGAGGAAAATGTAAACCATCCGTGACAGACTGTGATAAATTCTTTTAAGTATGTTAATGCATGTTTCCAAGATTACCTTTTGATTCAATATGATTAAATAAAGTATTTTTCGCAGAAGTACAATTACCAAAAAAAAAAGCCCTGAAGGAATAATATTGATCTTATTAATAATCCAATAATGCGTGATATTACATAAAAAAGTTGATTTAAAACTGGAAAATAAAACAAGATGTGTTGGATCAAAAACCTTGACCTTTAATTAAATGTGATTAAACAGGATTTACAATTTACGATTACATTAAACATTTGAAGGAACAATATTTTCCTTGTGAATAATTCAATCATGCGCAATAATATTTGTATTTTTTATTATATTGTTACCACTTTCTTGATTTTGTTTTTAATATTGCAAATCAAAACCTTGACCTTTTATTGCAATGTGTTTAAACAGGAAATATACTTTTTTAAGTATAACTGGATATGTATTTTTCAAGATGTGCAATGACATTAAATCATTTAAAGGTAAAATATTGCTCTTATTGAGTAACTCAATCACGCACAATAATGTTTTTGTACCTAAATACTTGATTTTAAAACACTAAAAAAACAAACACATCATGTGGTTTTATAGACAGTAAATCGAAACTGTGACCTTTTGATTCAATGCGATTAAACAGGAAATAAGCTCTACGAGTATTATTTTAAGATTTATGATTACATTAAAAATTGAAGGAATAATATTGTTCTAATGAATAATTCAAATATGCACAATAATATTTTTATTAACCACATACTTAATTTTAAAAATCTAAAACAATCTGTTTTTTGACCTTTTGATTCAAAGTGATTAAACAGGAAATAATCTATTTTAAGTATAACTGGATAAGCATTTTTCAAGATGTGCAATGACATTAAAAAATTTGAAGTTTGAAATTTGTGGTTAATATTTTTATTAAACAAACTGATTTTAAACATCTGAAGCATCATGTGTTTTTTAATATTGTAAATCAAAACCTTGACCTTCTGATTTAATGCGGTTATACAGGAAATACACCATTTTTAGTATAACTGGATAAGTATTTCTCAAGATGTGCAATCACATTAAAACATTTTAAGTTTGAAATATGTGTTTAATATTTTTATCAAACACACCGATTTTAAAAATCTAAAACAACATGTGTTTTTTAATATTGTAAATCAAAACCTTGACCTTCAATGTGGTTAAACAGGAAACAAACAATTTTAAGTATAACTGGATAAGTATGTTTCAAGATGTGCAATGACATTAAATCATTTGAAGGAAAAATATTGTTCTCATTAGTAACTCACACGCAATAATATTTGTACCTAAATACTTGATTTTTTTCAAAACACTGAAAAACAAAAACATCATGTAGGTTTATAGACAGTAAATCAAAACCTTGACCTTTTGATTCAATGTGATTAAACAGGAAATAAGCGAGATAAGTGTTTTCAAGTTTTACGATTATATTAAACTTTTAAAGGATTAGTACTGTTCCCATTAATAATTCAATTATGCACAATAATATTTTTATTAACAACATACTTGATTTTAAAAACTAAAACAACATGTGTTTTGTAATATTGTAAATCAAATGACCTTTTGATTCAATGCGATTAAACAGGAAACAAACTATTTGACTTATAACTGGATAAGTATTTTTCAAGATGTGCAATGGCATTAAAAAATTTGAAAGAAAATCAAAACCTTGACCTTCTGTTTCAATGTGATTAAACAGAAAATAAGCTAGATAAGCATTTTCAAGGTTTATGATTACATAAAAAATTGGAAGGAATAATATCATTCTAATGAATAATTCAATTATGCGCAATAATATTTTTATTAACAAATACCTGATTTTAAAAACTAAAATAACATGTGTTTTGTAATATTGTAAATGAAAACCTTGAGCTTTTGATTCAATGTGATTAAACAGGAAATAAGCTAGATAAGCATTTTCAAGGTTTACGATTACATTTAAAAACTGAAGGAATAAAATCGTTCGAATGAATAATTAAATTATGTGCAATAATATTTGTATTAACTAAAAATAAAACAACATGTGTTTTGTAATATTGTAAATCAAAACCTTGACCTTTTGATTCAATGCGATTAAACAGGAAACAAACCATTTTGCTTATAACTGGATAAGTATTTTTCAAGATGTGCAATGACATTAAATAAATTGAAGGAAAAATATTGTTCTCATTAGTAACTCGATCATGCGCAATAATATTCATACCTAATATATTTATACTTGATCTTAAAACCCCGAAAAACAAAAACATCATGCGGTTTTATAGACAGTAAATCAAAACCTTGACCTTTTCTGTTTCATATTAAAATGATGGTTAATGATACCACAAATCAGTTACAGTT
Source organism: Garra rufa (assembly GCF_049309525.1). Lineage (NCBI taxonomy): Eukaryota > Metazoa > Chordata > Actinopteri > Cypriniformes > Cyprinidae > Garra > Garra rufa. Next base: position 20,382,926 of record NC_133370.1, on the reverse strand, counting down.
TGCTTGAAGTCACAAATAAGTACTTCAAGTACACTTAAAGTAATTGCAATGTGCAATCTCTGTGGTAACAAAATCCTAAAAGGGAGGTGACCCTCTAGAAACCGGCAAATCTCATTTCAGATGCGTAATCACTGATATCCCTGATTATTTCCAGAATGTCTTCATCAAGTCAACCTAGAGCCACATTTACCAAAGAATTCAATAACAGATTTGACGTCCAAAGCTTCGGGGAACATTTAATCCCTTACCGAATGCTTTTTCTGCGTGCGCTCGCGTGCTTATTGATTATCATGCGATAGCTTGCTATTATCACACGTCCTGCATCTTTGCCTTCAGTTTCTCAGCTCAACATCACAGGTCTCGGTCTCAGTCTGCATCACCGTTCCCCCAGCCAAAGGGCCTTTTCCATACACGCCGGGCACACAGTCAACTTTATCTGCAGCATCAGCTTGGGAAGCCCGCCCACCCACTTCCCAGCATGCAATGCCTCCCTTTGTCCACATAAGTGTTTCCTCCCCGCCAGGACAAGGCAATGGCGTCAGAGCAGCCAAACCAATCACGTGTGCACCGGGCTGCCCCTGAGGCCGTCTAGCCATAACAGCTGAGACTGTGAAAATCATGTGTAATCATGGGGAGAGGGGCGCTGGCGTTATTTCAGACATGCAGCACAAGTCCTGTGATTGTCTGCCAGGGGGCATAACAGAGTGTCAAATACTAGATGCAGGCAGAAAATACAAGGTGCCAGAGCTGCTCTCAATTGCCGTAATTTCAGAGGCATGCTGCAGCAGCTCAAGGCGAGTAGATGATAGACATCGTGACAGCGAGTGAACCTGTCACTAAAAGCCAAAGCGTGTTTTTTCAACAGCATTGTTGGAAATTGATACCTTAATTCACGCTCCTGGGGGCGATGGGAAAGAGATAGCAACTACATTTTTTGGACACTATGTGCATTAATTCTGCAATACACTGCAAAAAAGCTAAAAGCATGCCAAGACGATCTTGATTTTTTCGAACTCTCTGCAATGTGACTTTTTGTTCATGGCCATTGATGAAGCCACATTATGTTATGAGTCATTGTATCAAACAAGCCCACGTCCACTGCCTTTATCTTGTTCAAGGTTAAAGCTTTTATACGTTTATCATTTTGAAATATTTATGTTTTACAGCTTGACGAGTTTAAGTTTTATTCACAATCTTTTATTTAATAGCATTTAGTCTTTTAGACCATACAACTGAACTCGAATTGAACAAGTCCTTAATTGTCTCGAAGTGATGAGGCTTCTGAAAGGTGCTTTAGTAATTTCAAGAGTGATGTGACAATTATTTGGTTTCATTGAGCTCTCTTCATGGAACTGAACTAAGTAACACATTTTAAGCTGTCAGGGTGAAACGGAAAACACAGTTTTCCCACTTGAAACCATTCAGCTTTTTGAAAGAACGCTCGGTAACAGGGCTCAACTCAAGTTAGTCTGACTAATAGCTTGCACTTGATTGACAAATAAGACAATTACAAGACCCGCAGATGTCAGCTAATGACACTAAGTGTCTGAAAGGATCATTAAACGTTTCTAATTCATGTATAAAGCACAAAATTACATGATTTCTTTTTTTAAAAGAATTAAAAAATAACTTGACAGATGAACAAAAAAGTCAAAACGTTTGCATGCCAATTTATACAATGTATAAAATACTCATTTAAAATAAAAGACACACACACGAATGCACAGATACATATACAACAAATATTTTTTAACTAGAAATAATTGTGTTAACTAGAGTAATCAATTCAGCATGCTCTATTAAAAATAATATGCTTATGTATGAATCATCAATCTAAGTTTGAAATGATCTAAATCTGAAAACAGCTCTAAATCTTTGAGACATTTCACTTTTTTAAATAATAATAATAATAATAATAATTATTATTATTATTAAAACTTTTATTTTTGAAATGAGAGGGAGGCAAATAGGGCAAATGTTTCAAGCCATGGTTTGTCTCCCACATGACAGTCAGCTATTATTAACTATAAAATGGAGAGTTCAACATAGTGAATATGAAATTGTGAAGTTTACATTTGAAATCTATTATAATATAATACATTCTGAAGATGCTTCAAACAGCCTATACTGCACCCTAGTTAAAAAATAATAGATTTAAAATGCATTTGCATATGTTTCATACTAAACAGTTCAAGTCTATTAACATATTTACTTAATTTGGAGTACTACTTGTGCACAATGCACATTTCTTAACATTAAGCCTAAAATATATTTTAAAGTCAGTATTGATGAGCATTGTATGATCTCTAAATAATGTCTTTAAATGCAAAATATTTAAATTTATACCTTAAGTATTTAGCACAATCAAATATACTTAAGTATATCTTTAGTCTAAAGTGCATTAGGTAGTTGTTCCAGTTTAGCAGACTTACTGTAAGGTATACCAGTTTAGTATGCAAAAAGTACAATCGCATGTGGTTTGTAGTATACTTAGCATGATATAAATGTATTTTAAAGACATTTTAGTATGTTTATTTTCAGTGTTGGGGGTAACGCATTACAAGTAACGCAAGTTACGTAATAATATTTATTGATTAAAAGCTCTCCTGTCCCCATGTTGAGAGAAATTGTGAGTAAGATGTTACTTTAGTTCTAGAATAAATGTGAACATGCATTAATTTATCTCACTCTCTAAAAAAAACAGATACAGTATTCCTCAAAATGAATAAAAACAGTAAAATTTAACGCAAAGCTGCAATAATTAAATATGTTAAATAATACAAGTATCCTTTATGTATTTAATCTCATTTTATTAACCAATGTCTTTGCTGCCGACCTTCGATGATCCAATTCATCCATACTAATAAGCAAAAATTACTCAAGATAATCTAACATTTGTTTTCCTTTTTTTATTGCTGAAGAGTTGACATTTTTTCTTCTGCAGTCTACTGTACAGACGTTAATCTACTTTTCTCTAAGCCTGAGGCTTTTGGTGTAAAAAGGCCAGATTTAAAAAGTAACACAAAAGTAACGTAATGCATTGCTTTCCATAAAAAGTAACTACGTAACGTAATTAGTTACTTTTTTTAGGGAGTAACTTAATATTGTAATACATTACTTTTACAAGTAACTTTCCCCAAACACAGTTTATTTTTCAATAGGGCACTTGATAGTTTTTTTTTTTTTTTTTTTGTCGTTTGGCCATTGTAATTTTGTGTAACACTTTGGGGTGCAATAGTATCAGAAACATGCTTTATATATAAACCCAAACAATAAATATAATGTAGCTGCTTAAAAAAATATTCTGATGAATGGCACTAAGCCTGGTCTATTAAAAAAAAAAAAGTTGGAATGGGTTCTGTACACGTAACACAAGAGACGTTTTTCACAGGCTGCTTCATAATATGTATCATTCAGAAATAATGAGACATTCAAACATCTTTCAAAATGAACAAAAACTCTCCCTCTCTTTTTTTCAGAACCTTTCCATAATGCCTGTCTGGAGATAATCTCAAATAAGCAGACTTGGGTGAGTTTACCATCATAAGAAAACATCATGCTTACAAATCAGAGATTCACAGACATGTCCATTTAAAGCGATATCAAAAGGCAGTTGTCTAGGGACAGAGCAACACGTCGTCTTTCATTTTAAGTCCCCCAGTGAATTTCACACACAGTTAGTAATATGACACGCACCCTCACAATAGAAGCCGAGTAATAAAAGCTCCAGCTGAGGACTACGAGAGAAAACAGCTCTTTGTAAAAACATCCATTTGCATTTAGCTCACACAACTGCCTTCTGGCTTTTAATGTGGCCTCTAATGCAATTAGTTTCTGGCTACAGCCACTGTGATGAAAAATCGCAACATCTCCGCGGACATGAGAGGAGGAGCAGAGGCCGATGGCAATCACGGCCCCATGTCGTGAGCCGCCGCACGACAAAACAGCTCAGATGAATCATGCGGAAAATGAACTCTATTATGTAGCTGTTGCACTGACCCTGACAATTTTCTGTGTTTCTCATTATGTCAGTCACTTGATATGATACACTCATTCCACATGATGAGCACCATTTAACAGGGTAAACCCTTTGATGTGTGGATCATACTCGCCTAAAGATGGTAACAATTTGCTGGCGAGAGGACAAATCTTGTCAACAGAAACTAATGGCAAGGTGCGCGCACACACACACACACACACACACACTCACACAAACGCAGAGGACCCAGGGTCGTATAAACAGAAAACTCTGTGGCTCCATTCAAAGTCTGTTTTCTCAAGAGTACGCGTGAGTCTGGGCAAATTATCCCCGTGAGCGGAGTGTGAAACAAGAGACCTGCGATACCACAGCGGTGAGGAACGGCGTGTGTCACCAGCGCTTACTGGCAAGCTATTACGCTAGCTGCTGGTTTTCTTCCTCACTTTCTCTTGGTCATCTCATCAATGGACCAGCTGGAGGGATTCCTGGCAGAGTGATTTGGGATTATATCATAAAATCACATTGCCAGGGATTTCCAACCAGCTGTGAACTGTTTACTCCAGGAAAGTCTCCGTGAGTCGCCCCTGATGGATGAAGCCGTCAAATCTGAATTAAAAAAAAAAAAAAACGGACCCAACCTTTTTTGCCCTGAAGACTGAATAATCTACCCTCGGTATGAACCATAACTGAGGACTGAAGCGCACAGAAATAGAAAGCTCATATCTGTAGGCTCCACATATGTTTTGTTTTGCCACTTTTTGTTCATTACATAAACACTGGCTCTCGTCTTAGGACTGTGGTTTTGGGAAAGTGGAAACATGATACTAGGCTATCGTGCCATACAGACATATGTGGTCCAACGTAACGTTCATATAAAAAGCTGTGGCTTCGACAGCTGAGGCCGTCCTAGAAATGGGTGGTGCAAGTGGTAGGTTCTGGAAATGGTGCCACACCGCTTTGTTAAATAACTGGATGTGTGAGGGAAAATGTGCTAATGGGGTCATTAAGTAGAGGATGTAGTGTTTTTTATATGTGCACATATCTGAAATGAAAAGAAAGCAAAGAGAATTTTGAGCGTCTTAGAGCTAAACAATTGAATTTAGTATTACTTTGACTGATGGAACTAAATGTATTTTGTTTTGTTATTTTTTAACATTTAATTATATTATATTACATTATATAAAGGTGTTATTATATACATACATATAAATAAATAAATATATACTTACATACATACATACATAAAGGTGTTTCTTAATCCATGGGCATTTTTAGAAAATTTACACTTTTCAATTTTTATTTACTTTATTTTTATTTTTTATTTTTTATATGATCACAAACATTTCCAGCACAGTGTAATTTTCATAACATTAAAAATTATATTTTATGTTTATATTTGAAGACATTTTTGCAGATTTTTTAATTTAATAATTTATTTTATTTTAATAGCATGGCGGCAATTACAGTGCTGGAAATTACTTTTAAATATTCTTACAAACAACAAAAGGATGACTCCTTATTCATTATCATTCATTTCATTATCTTTAAATCTGTAATTAGAGCTGCTAAATAATTAGTCACAATTAATCGATTCAAAAATAAAAGTTTATGTTTGTTTACTATATGTGTGTGTACTGTGTATATTTATTATGTATACATAAATACACACATCTATATATGTATATATTTAAATAAGTTTTTTGTATGTAAACACTTGTATATCATATATATATATATATATATATTAGTGGTGGGCCGTTATCGGCGTTAACGTGCTGCGTTAACGTGAGACTCATATCGCGCGATAAAAAAAAATATCGCCGTTAATCTATTCTCAAAGTTGGGTTGGGAGCTGGGTCTAAACTACGCAAGATATGATGACTTTCACCTTGATATTTTAGCGCGGATGACGTATATCTAGTTGAATTGCAATGTAGGGGGCGAGAACAAGTCTTCAACTTCTGTGAAATGACCACATCAAATGAGACGCGCAGACATGGATGCAGTTAGCCGCTTCAGGGCAGGTGCGTGCGTTGCTAGACCCTTTTTACTTGGGCACGTGCCCCAGTGAAAATCTGCTGTGCCCCAGTAAAATCTCAAGTTTGAGTTATAATTTACTTTGATAATCCCGAAATAAAGACATTAAACTATATGCAACAACTGAATTGACGCTTCTAAAAGCAACGCAGTTTATTGGAAGATGCACGCATCATCACATAATCCATACCCGCGCGCCTGTGTATTTTACTGGAACGCGCACGTCGTACAGCCTTTTGCGCAGAAGTACTTGGTTACACAAGTTTGTATAGTTAATTGTGTTGTAAATGCAATTGTCAAGCAGTTTGTAATGCATTTTGGAAACAGGAGATGAGCGCCTGGTCTAATGTGCCACCTGGCTTGAGAAACCCGTTCTCAAAGACTTACTTTTAGTCATTATTTGGGTAGCACACATATTCTGAATGCCTTCAGCATAATTCAAATTAGCCATTTTAATCTAGATTAATCTAGATTAATTTCAAGATTTAATCTAGATTAATCTAGATTAAAAAAATTAATCTATGCCCACCACTAATATATATATATATATATATATATATATATATATATAGTACATATAAATCCAACATTTTTTACTTCAATATTTACATCCATGTGTGTATTCATATATACATAATAAATATACACAGTACACACTCATATAGTATGCAAATAAACTTATTTTGAATCGATTAATGTGAAGTGAAGTGTACAACATAAAATCTATACATAACATTTGAAAAGCAGGAAAAATAACTGATGAAAGCATGACAAAAAATTTCAAGAGAGTTTTAATTTTCTCTTTATAAAACAAAACAAAAATAAATATAAAATTGCCCAAAACTTAAGAAACACCCATACACAGTCCAAACCAAAATGTATTCAGACACCTTCAAAATTTCTCACATTATCATCGTTTAGAAAATGGTAATACAATTCGACAAGAACTCAAGAGTTAAACTTTGATAAAAAGGTATGTAACAAAAAATGGTCAGGTCAAAATGTCAAATCAAATTTTTGGTCCCAAATTTTTTTTATCAATTTTACTGGTAGTCCACTGTATGAATAATATTTGGGTATAATATGTCTAATAAGTTTACTTTATTTTGCTATCCTTACTTACATAAATGAACTACAGTGTCCTGCACTCACTAGTAAAAAAAAAATGGTGTCTGAATAATTTTTGGTTTGACTGTATATTTGTGTATGTAGAGCTATCCGAAAATACAATACATATGTCAGTACATATTAAAAATAAATATAAACGTAAGAAATCTTATAATGTTTAAACACATTGATTTTTGTTGTTGAATTTTGACGATGATTCGGGTAATGTTTTGGAGAACATCTGGATTTTATGTCTGATGAAGTTTCGTGAGGTGCAGGACTTAGCTCACTCTGTGAACAGATCTCGGATATCCTATGTTCACAGTGGCTAAGTTCCGCTCCTCTGAGGCCCACACTCAAAATCAGCCAAGAGGTGAGAACACAAACACGATGACGGCTGGCCATGCTATAGCAAACCGGAAAAAGGACACAAACCTGATCCAGAGGAACTACGGGAAATGACCCGCCAGGAAAAGAAGTCACAGTGTAATCCTCAGTCCCACCCGCCCCGGTCAGACAGGGTGGTCTGGTCAAGTTGGCATTAAGCCAGGACACTATTCAACATAAATGAATGGAGCAAAGACACTGCTGAACTTCCCTAAAGCCAGTTTACAGTTCTGTCAGTCCATGTACAATATACACTGTAAAAAAAATAAATAAATAAAAAATAAAATGTACAGGTTATTTTTCTGAATATTAGCCATTAATTTTAAGAACATTTCTGTTAACCCTAAAACACAGTGCAATGAAGTAAATATATAGTCAAAACACACATCAAAAATCAATATGGAAACATTTAATTCCTTAATTGTAGTACAGTACATTGTGTTCTATTTTTACAGAACTCTTTGGTAACACTTTACAATAAAGGTTTCATTAGTTAAAGGATTAGTTCACTTTCATAACAACAATAAACAGATAATGCACTCACCCCCTTGTCATCCAAGATGTTCATGTCTTTCTTTCCTCAGTCGTAAAGAAATTGTTTTTTTTGGGTTTTTTTGAGGAAAACATTTCAGGATTTCTCTCTTTAAAATGGATATGGATGGCGCCACGAAGTTTGAACTTCCGAAATGCAGTTTAAATACACTTTAAATGCAGCTTCAAAAGGCTCTAAACTATCCCAGCCGAGGAGGAAGGGTCTTATCTAGCGAAACGATCGGTTATTTTCGAAACAAATTGACAATTTATATACTTTTTAACCTCAAATGCTGGTCTTGTCTCATCTCTGCGCAGCACATTCACTTTGAATGATGTGTGTGATTTGGGTAAATACAGTTAGGGTACGTCTAAAAACTCCCATCTCATTTTCTTACCTAACTTCAAAATCGCCTTAGATCGCTGCAAAAGTACCGACATAGTGTTTACAAAGTGAACACACACAGAAACTCAAACGCCCTTAACAAAAAAAAAAAGGTAAAAACCGCATTGTAGGACGATTTTGACATTGAAGACATAAACGAGATGGGAGTTTTTAGACGTACCCTAACTGTATTTACCCGAATCACACACACTTTGAATGTGCTGCTCAGAAATGAGACAGGACGAGCATTTGAGGTTAAAAAGTATATAAATGGTCAATTTGTTTCGAAAATAACCGATCGTTTAGCTAGATAAGACCCTTCCTCCTCGACTGGGATAGTTTAGAGTCTTTTGAAGCAGCATTTAAAGTGCATTTAAACTGCATTTCGGAAGTTCAAACTTCGGGGCTCCATCCATATCCATAATAAAGAGAGAAATCCTGAAATTTTCTCCTCAAAAAACATAATTTCTTTACGACTGAGGAAAGAAAGACATGAACATCTTGGATGACAAGGGGGTGAGTACATTATCTGTGCATTGTTGTTATGAAAGTGAACTAATCCTTTAACGTTATGCACTACTTTAGTTAACATGAACTAAAACTGAACAATACTTCTATAACATTTATTAATCTTAGTTAATGTTATTTTCAGCATTTACTAATTGACTTTACTTACTTTTCATTAACAAATGGAACCTTATAGCTCCTAAAGTGTTACCTAAAAGGGGAACATTTTTATTTTCTGCCAGAATATTCGCCATTAATTTGATAAAAAAAATTCTGTTAACCCTGAAACACAGCACAATGAAGTGCAAAATTCAAAATATTGGTAAAACCTATTTTTTGTTTTTTAAATGTTTAAAATTGTTTGCGATCTTAGACTTTTGGAGTTTGTTTATATGCTGTAACAATTCTGTAAAAACAGGTCACAATCTACACAGTATTCAAATAAAAGAATTAAATATTTCCATGTTGATTTGGTAACACTTTACAATAAAATGTTTAGGTTTCATAAGTTAACATAATCTTAGAATAAACAATATTTCTAAAGCATTTATTAATCTTAGGTAATATTGATTTCAGCATTTACTAATTAATCAACTTTACTAAAATGTTAACAAAGATTAACACTGTAATAAATGTATTGTTTATAATTTATGTTAGTTAATACATTCAAAGACACCTTATTGTAAGGTGTTACCAATTTTTTATGTATTTATTTATATTTGATGTATTTATTTGTAATTTTTTTATGGCCTATAAACTCCAAAAAGTCTGAGACCACACTAAAAAATCTGGGATTTAAACATTTTATAATCCTAATAATTTTTCTTACATTTAATTTCATTTTAACGCAACCTTTTTGGTAACACTTTTCAATAAGGTGTCATTTGTTAACATTAGTTGATGCATTAACTAACATGAACGAACTATGAACAATACATGTATTACACTATGTATTAATATTTGTTAATGTTAGTTAATAAAAATACAGTAGTTCATTGTTTCTTCATGTCAGTTCACAGTGCATTAACTAATGTTAACAAACACGACTTGTGATTTTAATAATGCATTAGTAAATGCTGAAATTAACATTTACTAACATTAATAAACGCTATAGAAGTATTGTTCATTCTTATGTCATGTTAACTAATGCAGTAACTAATGAACCTCAATGTGAATTGTTACCACATTTTTATATATTTTTTTTTAAATAATAAATGATAAAAATAAATAAAATGATAAATATTTTGATAAAGTTGTGAGTCAGACTTTTGGACCCCACTGTCCACTATATTGATCTTTTGGACTTTTATTGTGTGTGTGTGTGTGTGTGTGTGTGTGTGTGTGTGTGTGTGTGTGTGTGTGTGTGTGTGTGTGTGCACCTGGTATTCATCACGTTGTGGGGACCAAATGTCCCCACAAGGATAGGAATACCAGTAGATTTTGACCTTGTGGGGACATTTCTCAGGTCCCCATGAGGAAACAGGCTTATAAATCATGCACAATGAGTTTTTTTGATTAAGTAAAAGTATGCACAATCTCCTGTGAGGGCTAGGTTTAGGTGTAGGGTAGGTGTAGGGCGATAGAAAATACGGTTTGTACAGTATAAAAACCATTACGCCTATGGAATGTCCCCATAAAACATGTAAACCCAACATGTGTGTGTGTGTGTGTGTGTGTGTGTGTGTGTGTGTGTGTGTGTGTGTGTGTGTGTGTGTGTGTGTGTGTGTGTTTAATCAAATGATTTGTGATCAAACAGCTGCAGATGGGCAGGAAGTCAAGGTTTATTTACGTTTATACATACTGACTAGTTTTACGCCCGAGCACATCTTTTTTAAATTATTTATTGCGCCAATACTTGACACTGATGCAATACTATCTATGTTTTATATCCTTAATAAATCTGCTATCCAGCTGTGATCATGATATGGACTTATGCTCAATCAAAAGGAAAACATGGATCTTTGTAGAGAACCTTGTAACTGGCAGAGGCTAGTGTGAGGTACAGCCCTGGGTTCAACCTCCTGTGCCTACTGAGCTGATAACAGTTGATGTATTTAGCACTGGCTCAGTTCAGCAGGAACCGGAGTTAAGCCCCTTAAGACCAAGAGCACTTTCGGAGAGTCTGCGGCTTACAGAAAATGCAGTCATCTGTACGGATCATACTCCTAAGAATGATTTTCGCTATCTGGCAAGATCTAAAGACTATGGAGGAAAGCTGCTCCTGTAATTTGAGCTTTAAACAAATAATAGGAGCAGAGGTTTTCCAGACGCATTTCCAACTGGATCATCTGTGCCAGGCCAAATGTAATAATTCAGCTAATTGACTCCTAATATGTCAATCTTACTCTGCTCAAGAACTCGATCATGTTTCAGCTCCACAAGGGAGAGAGTATCATGAACTGTAAGATGTAAAAAAATATGACAGTAATATTAAAAGAACATTTTGAACTGCCATCCGCTTCCATTTATTTTCTTGTACGAATTCATGTGAAAGGTGTCAAATAAGATAAAACATCACGCTGCTTTCCTTTAAATCAGCCTTGGCATCGCAGGAAGGCTCTATTTCCGAAGTTTCATAACAGATCAATTGATGAGAAGAAGGACATTCAGGTTTACAGAGCACACAGATTCATAGCAGCTGCGGACCCTCCGCAGTTACATAATAAGCGTTTCGGCGGCTCGCGTGTGACGAGATCATCTTCTCTTCAACCTCTCACGCTCAGAGAGAGGGAGCAGCGACAGATGTCTCTTTGTTAGAGATATATAGTTTGTGAGCTTAAGCCAAACTTTGTGTCAGGAAGAGGTAAAAGCCTGTCACAACTATCCGTAGCTGAACCCTGAAATGTAAATCTATTTGTTGCTTTTTCCCTGCTCTAAGCATCTCACCAGCCTGAAGTCAATTAAGCGGCTGTCGAGGGCTTGTGGTAGACTGTGCGCCGTGTTACTGGATGAAATTGGATTCAGATACACAACACTAGCGCGGGATCGAAAGACAGATCTGGGGGAAGGTAGAAAGCGTGGATTCTCACTGCAAAACTGTACTTGTTATGCTATTGATGCTATTTTTCTTAATGAAAGGGAAAAAGCAGAGTAAAGCTAAAGCTCAAAACTAAACCTCTAAAAATTCTCATGAAGCTATGCTGTACTAAAAGAAACTGTTTGGCTTGCTGTTTTACTAAAAGGGAAACAGTTGATGTTCTATTAGCCATGAGATAATCTGGCTGGTAATATGGTCCTGCTGAATAACGTGGAAAACAAAAACCAGAGGCCTGGATAATTTAATAGCAATGACATGCTGTAATTCTCATTTGTGGACTAAATGAGAAGAAGAAATAAATCTGCTGGGTAGTTTGTACTATAAAATAAGGCAACGTGAATATACAGCTGAGACCTTTAACAAACAACCCAACAATACACATTATATATGGGCCATTCTACTGAATTGGTGCTGTCCCACAACCAAAAAACACATTTAAAAAGCATTTAAGGATTCAAATCATAAATGTTTACTAAGATCCTTTTATCATCTATTGAAACCCACAATAATATTTAAAATATCAGTAAGCTTAATATGTACAAAATCATAATTTAGTGAGTACTTGCAATTGGGAGGTGGCTGTCCTGAACCCTAACCTCTAAATTTCAACTTACGAAGATAATATTTAAATAATTTTTGCATTTTATTCCAATGTTGTTTTTAAAAATATCTTCAAAGTTCAAAAACAAAAAATAATTTAATTTTCTTTATGTAAAGAAAATGTGTCCCGCATTTTCATGTCACTGCTTAAACAGTGTATGTTTTAGTCCATTGGCTGAGACTAATTTTAACTACACCCCTACAAAAACGTTTTAATAAAATAGAAAAATATATATATATATTTACAAGGAAGAGGTACTAAATTTATGTACAGTTATGTGAATTTATATTTTAGAATATTATCTCATAAATCACACTTGAAATATTGTTCGAATTGCAACTGTTAATGTTTTACCTCTGAAAACTTTTTAATAAAATAGAAAAATATATATTTATAAGAAAAATGTAAGCAAAATCCTAAAAGGTCAATATAACCCTTCTTAATAAATGATATATTACTGTGTTTCGGTAGTAACAAATTTGTGGAGAGAACAAATATTCCAAAACTTTCAGAAAACACAATATGAGAATTAACTGCACAATTACTAGAAATGTGTACCTTAGATGTTACACAATTTGCATACATACAAAATTTGTGGAAACTGTACACACTTAAAAAAAAAAAGGCTTACCAAGGCTTTTTTTTTATTAAACATACAGCAAACAGTAAATTGTGAAATGTTATTACAATTTAAAATAACTTTTGTACTTGTATATATTTTAAAATGTAATTTATTCCTGTGATAGCAATGCTGAATTTTCAGCAGGCATTACTCCAGTCTTCAGTGTCACATAATCCTCCAAAAATCAGTATAATATACTGATTTGGTGATCAAGAAAGGTTTCTTATTATTACCACAGTTGAAAACAATTGCCCTGCTTAATACCTTTGTAGATACATTTTTAGAAATAAAGATAAAGGACTGCTGCGAGCAGATGAGTCATTGAATTGTGAACAAATCAGCCGATGAATCAGAACTATTTAAAAAAAATAGAACAAGTTCAGCTCACTTACTCATTAATCAGGCTGCAGCAGTTCTGAGGTTAACAGTTCACTGTAGCGTGAGATTATCAGTGAATAACAACTTTGATGAATGTGAATAAAAGCTTTTGTGTTCCAATGGAAAAACTGATATGGAATGACATGAGGGTGAATAAATAATGTCAATTTCAATTTTTGGGTGAATTGTTTGTTTAAGTCATGAATGATTAACGCCTACACTTTACAGGTTTCACCAAGAAGTCAAATGAAAACATAGGGGTTTCTCTTAGTTTTGCTGGTAAATCAAAAACTTCCAGAGAGGGATGATTGCAAAGACTGTAAAAACATCTCTTTTTTTCCTAAGAAAATGAAAATGTTATGTAGCCCAAATGAATCATAATATGTGGAAAACATCTGCATGATTCAGTACAATCTAATGTTGAAATTCTCAACTAAAATTGAAGAGGACCAGAGCACTATGCAGGATAAAAAAAAATGATTAACATTATTTCAGCATGTCAGTATAACCTTGTAGATAGCAAGAATTAATTTTCATTTTCTCCATATTTCAGATGCTTTCAAGAAGGATTAAAAAAAAAACATTAGGCACATCAAAGTGGACTAAAAACGCTTAACAAGTATAGTATTGTCAAATCATTTAAGATTTCCCAGAAAAAAATTCTGCCGCAGTAGACCTTGCCTCACAAATTTATGAGCGTCTAGAATTTTGTGATCTTTTGTAAGTCATTATGAACGATCCATTAAACAGTGTTTTCATGCTGGGTTTCCTTCAGGTGGTTTTGATGGTGGGTGGTATATGTAATATATTTGGAGAACTCCAGCCCACTCAAACTTGGCCAAACATCTAAGACATCTACCGCCTTGTGGCACTAAAAGTAGATAAAGAGAAAAACAAGAAGCCATGATGCAGGTTGTATTTATGAGAACGACTTTTGAATGGAGCTTAACTAACTGAACTATGACTGCTATTAAATTAACTTTTGGATCAATGCGCAATTCTGAGACTCATTTGTTTTTTCCAATTCAATAAAGAGTGCTCTGCGCAGTTAAGTAAGGAGGGCTAAAACAAACACTAAATCTCGGTCACTAAAATAGCATGAAAAAACAAACACTGCAGTGAGAAGACAATACAAGTGATGCTGAAGTCACCGTCACACAAAAACATTGATGTTTGGATTATATATACAGTTTACATACACCTTGCAGAATCTGCAAAATTTTAATTACTTTACCAAAATATGAGGGATCATACAAAATGCATGTTATTTTTTCTTTAGTACTGACCTGAATAAGATATTTCACATAAAAGATGTGAGAGAAACTACCTAAAAAAATACCCAGTTACAAAAGTTTACATATGATACATATGATTCTTAATACTGTGTTGTTACCTGAATGATCCACAGCTGTGTTTTTATTTTATTCTATTTTATTTTTTTTAGTGATAGTTGTTCATGAGTCCCTTGTTTGTTGTGAAAAGTTAAACTGCCCACTGTTCTTCAGAAAAGTCCTTTAGGTCCCACAAATTCTTTGGCTTTTCAGTATTTTTGTGTATTTGAACCCTTTCCAACAATGACTGTATGAATTTGAGATCCATCTTTGCACATTGAGGACAACTGAGAGACTCATATGCAACTATTACAGAAGGTTCAAATGCTCACTGATGCTTCAGAAGGAAAAACAATGCATTAAGAGGCGGGGGTGAAAACTTTTGAAACGTGTACATTTTTCTTATTTTGCCTAAACATCATATTTTTTTTTTTTTAGTACTGCACCCCCCCCCCCCCCCCCCAGCTCTTAATGCATCGTTTTTGTTTTGTATGATCCCTCTTATTTTGGTCAAATAATTAATATTTTGTAGATTCTGCAACTTTTGATATACATACACACAATTAGACATGAGAGGTTTACCCTTATAATGTCAAGGGGGAAAAATAGCATTAAAACAGTTTTGATTTGTTTTGTTTTTCCGGTTTGAAATACTATTTGGTCCCTGCTTAATATGCAGAGACAACTAACAGCAATTTTTATTGCGGTTGGTGGTGCAAAAATTACACACTTTAGCTTTAAGTACAGGAAACCATAATATCTGCTGATGCAGTAAATGAAACTTAATCCAAAGAACGAGTACCTCGTCTAAAAAAAACACTTTACCCCTGAATACGCAATGACTACATCTATGATCTCTCCTCCATATTAAGCCATGCAATCAACATGTGCAATTATGAATGCAAAAGTTCACAACCACACATTGATGTTACGCAAGTATAAAGTAGGCAGTTAAAATGATTCAGTTACACTAATGAAATGATCAGCTTGAAATACTTCTTTGCCAACTTTTCCTCTTTGCCACCCACCAATGGTCTTCACAGTGTTTTTTGTAAATGTTTCAAACAAAACTGTGACAGAAACTCTGTTTCATCTTGTAAGTGTGGTTCCCATTTTTCCAAAAAAAAAAAGAAGGAACAATTGTGGCCTTTCATGATCACAGAAAAGGACTAAGATGAGATTAAGATGCATTACATCACTCGATTCAGTCCAGCAGTTAAGGAGAGTTCTTCTCTGTGTATGTCTATGTTCATAAGCGGCTCTAGCTCAAGCCCCAGTGATTTCCACTGAACTCAGACTGATGAGTGGGTGGAGGAGACGGCAATGTCATCTCATGAACAATGTTTGATTTGACAGAGCTCAGATGGATAACTACCAAACACACCACAAAAGACTCCAGGCCTCCTGCTAAGCTTACACCAATGTGCCATTTTGTAAAACAAATGACTTCATATTACAGCTATACATTACAAGTTAAATAAACATAATGACTTAGACTAGTCTCTCTCTCTCTGTCTATAGATAGATAGATATTAGTGCTGTCAAACGATTAATTGCGATTAATCAAGTAAGTTTTTGTTTACATAATATATGTGTATACTTTGTATATTTATATTTTTTATATTTACATTTATTTTATATTTTTATATTATTATTTGTATAAATACACAAACGTACATTATATATTTAGAAAATATTTACATATATATATTTAATTGAATTATATTCATATAATTAATTTATATATATTTAATGTATAAACATAACATTTTTCTTAAATATATATGTGCACCTTTATCTTGAATGCGATTAATTGCGATTAATCGCTTGACAGCATTAATATATATATATATATATATATATATATATATATATATATATATATATATATATATATATATTTATATGGAATTAAGTCTTTCAAACACAGACATTACACTCTAAAACAAAAACAACCCAGTGCTTGGTAAACCTTAGCGACTGGGTTGTTTTGACCCAGCGATTGAGTTAAATGTTTAACCCAGCTTCCTGGGTAGTTTTATTTAACTCAACTATTGCTTAAAAATAGCTCTATTTGACTGGCTTAAAATGAACCAAAATAGGTTGTAAATTAAAAATCAGACACATAATTACTAGAAGCATCAGCAATAATCAAAAGGTGAACATTTATTAATAAACAATTTAAAAATGTTTACACTTCTTACTTAGATTTTTTGACTGTCCAGCCAAAATATCTAAAAATTCTTAAATCAAGAAGGATTTTCTAGACAAGTAAAAATTATTGTCTTGTTTTCAGAAAAAAACAAGTCAAAATTAAGTGGGTTTTTGCTTGAAACAAGCTAAATAATCTACCAATAAGGTAAGAAAAATAATCTTGTTTTCTGTTTGAAATAAGATTTTTTTTCTTAACCCATTGGCAGATTATTTAGCTCTGTTCTTCTTTATTTAAGAATTTTTAGATATTTTGGCTGGAAACAAGACTAAAAATCTAAGTAAGAAAAGCATTTTTTGCAGTGTATTATTTAATTATTATTTATTCAGCTTATTAATAAATGTTCCTTTATTGAACATATCAACAAATGTTACTTTCCTACCTATTTTGGATTCATGTTAAGCAAGAAATATAGTACATTTTAAGCAATAGTTGAGTTAAATAAAACTACCCAGAAGGCTGGGTTAAACATTTAACCCAACTGTTTCGTCAAAACAACCCTGAGAGTAACAGCAATTTTATTGACTATTTGGATAGAGTGACTGTACTTTAAAGGCATATTTTACACACATTAAAAAGTTTTCACCAGATTCAACTTAAAAACGTTCAGCAGCTGCCTTAAGTTTTTAAGTTAAATAAGCTTAAAACTACAAGTCATTTTAACTTATTACAATAAAAATGAGTTGATATAACTTGTGAGTTTAAATTACTTAAGTCGATTTAACTTAAAATCTTAAGGCAGCTGCTAAACTTAAATTTTTAAGTTGAAACTGGTGAAAACTTTTTACAGTGCACACACACATGCAAAAGATTTTGCATTTATTTACTCCCTAGTGAAAAATAAATATACTAAAAGGTATTTAAAAGACATTTATTTAATGCTATACTAGACATTTACATACTTATGTACTTAATAAAATACCCTGCAATTGTACTTTCAGTACTAAAAGTCTGCTAAATTGGAACTAATTTTGTACTTAACGCACTTTAATTGTGCAGAAGTAGGGCTGAGATCCAACTAAAGAGGTACACTTTAAATGTATCGCATTTAAAGACAGATATTATTCAAAGATCATACAATCCTCATCAGTAAAAGACATTTAAGGATTAGTATTAAGAAATATAATATAAACATGTTAATAGATTTAAACTATACTTAATAAATGTATTTTAAATATATTACTTTTGTACTAGGGTCACCCTCATCATTCAAAACGTTTTGCTTTTTCTCCATAGAATGAAACAGTTTTGACATGAGGGTGAGTTAATGATATCACAACTATTCTTAAATACAGAATTAATGAACTTACTCCCACATCCATCTAGTTCTATTATCAACCGCATGCTTGACATTTGGCTGTACAATCAAATATAGAAAACCTTAACAATTTTCTTGACAACAGCTATGCTTTGGCATTGAGTTCGACTTCTAAACAAGCAACAGGAATCATAGCCACTGTAATGAAAACCATGCACGTCCCAAGTTTAGTGTGTTTGTATCAGCACACAGCGTGTGAGTGTGTGTGATGTTATTGTGTGTGAGAGGGGAGGGTAATTATCCAGTATGCACGCATTCTGTGGTGAAGGAGGGTGGGACGGCTCGAATGTTGCCTTGTAATCAGGCGGTACGTCTACGTTTTAAGTTACCTCATTGTCATCTCAAAATAGGCAAGCACGGCGGATGGGCAATCGCAGAGGTGGAACCTCAAATAACAAGATGCTGTTTCTTTCGAGCTTGGAGATGAACTTTTTCCAAGCTCAGAGCACGCCTGTTATTTGCCTCTGATTTATGAATCGTGAAAATGTACAGCTGTCCTGCAAACACAGCAGAAGAAGTACATTTAAAGAACAGCTTATAAATACAGCAGGGGCTGAGAAATGTACTTAGGAAACTAAACTTGAAGGTTTTTTTATTATTAGTAGGTCACCAATAAACGTCCTTTGTACAACAGGTCTGATTTCCTTTCATTAAAGCACAAGATGCTGGAAAAGTTAGCCAAACCAAATACTACGACATTTATATTAACATTTCTGTTGCTGTTATGTTGATTATATAATCTGTAATTAAAACACACACACACACACACATACACACACACACACACACACACACACACACACACACACACTAAAATGTCAGACTTTTGGACTCCACTGACACTGACTTTTGGAGCCAGACATGTCTTAATGAAGGAAGGAGGGAAGGCACATAAATGTTCCCCCTTTTTATTTATGGTAAGATTTTGAGAAACGGCTACTAGAAGCACTGAAATTACTTCAAAGGCGTTTGCTTTGCTGATTATGGAGATCCATCAGTCTGTGTTAGTAATTTATGCATTGGTTTATTTAGTTTTCATGAGCGTATGCTCTCTTTTCATCAATGTTCACATGCAATCCCCACAGGGGCCCACCACTCCTTATCCTGTGCCACCGTCCTGATGTAACATGAGCAGCATATGGTCCTGAAACCGCCCACCCCACAAATGGAAATTCTAAGCAGGATTCACGTTGGCAACTGCAATAAAACATATCTCTTACTCATTCACTGATTCCACGATAGTTATGCCACATTGACGTTATTATATCAAGGCCCTCACCCCGGTCTCCAAATGTCTGTTCTATTATTGGTATCTTTATAGCAGTCACTGCCTCTACTTGCAAATGTCGAAAAATGATCATCTGTTTCTCATCTAAGTGAGCAAATGGCTCTTCTGTGGACGCAAGTTAGATGTTTTGGAAATGTCTGCAAAGTATATGTTTTTCTTAACTTTCCTATTCGTTTTGTCACATAAGTGCGGTTCTAGTGACAGACGTGGTGCATATGTAGAGCAATTATGAAATGTGAACTGCTATTCAAAGGATTTCTTTTATATCGAGGAGATTTTCTAAGTGTAATGTGCACTTAAAGGAAAATTACCTTCAATGCAAGATAAGCTTAATCGACAGCTTTTGTAGCATAATGTTGATTACCACCAATAACTACACTACCAGTCAAAAGTTTAATGTTTTTTTTTTTTAAAGTCTCTTCTGTTCATCAAGCATGCATTTATTTGATTCAAAGTACAGTAAAAACAGTAAAATGTTGAAATATTTGTACTTTTTAAAATAACTGCTTTCTATTTGAATATATTTTCAAAAGTAAACTATTCCTGTGATTTCGAAGCTGAATTTTTAGCTCATTACTTCAGTCACATGATGCTTCAGAAATCATTCTAATATTCTGATTTTCTGCTCAAAAAATATTTATCATTATTAATATGTTGAAAACAGCTGAGTAGAATTTTTTTCAGGTTTCTCTGATGAATAGAAATAGAAGAACAGCACTTATCTGAAATATAAATTGAATTAAATTGTAACATTATAAATGTCTTTATCATCACTTTTGGTCAATTTAAAGCATCATTGCTAAATAAAAGTATTAATTTCTTCCCCCCCCCCTCAAAAAGCTCATTTGTTTCAGATACATGCTGATCTTTGTATCTTTCTATTCATCAAAGTATCCTGAAAAAAAATACTCAACTGTTTTAAATATTGATAATAATAATTATAAATGTTTCATTAACAGCAAATCAGCATATTAGAATGATTTCTGAAGGATCATGATCTAAAAACTCCAGTAATGATGCTGAAATTTATCTTTGATCAGAGGAATAAACTACATTTTAAAATCTATTCCAATAGAAAGCAGTTATTTTAAATAGTAAAAATATTTCACAATATTGCTGCTTTTGCTGCATTTTGAATCAAATAAATGCAGGCTTGGTGAGCAAAAAACATTAAAAAATCTTACTGTTCAAAAACTTTTGACTGGTGGTGTATTTTTAGTTCTCCCTCATTTTCTTAAAATTTTCTTATACATTTGTATATAGTTTTTCTGCTAAAACTTGCTTATTAAAATGGTATAAAATATAATACTCACAGTTGTTTATGGCCTTCCAGTGTCCAGTAAGCATAACTTTTCACAGAAAAGGTTAGTAAGGGATTTTGTTCCAAATTAAAAGCATGCTAACACACATATTGTTTAAATCTCATGGCAGCGCTATTAAAATAATAAGGATTTTAACCTGAATTGACCCCATTCACTTCCAATGTAGAAACCACACAGTAACCCTGATGTTTGCTTTCATCCCGCTTTTTAAAGAACATTACCTCATACTGAAGCTGGAATATTTATTTAAACATTTATTTATTGCTTTTACTTTCTTTAGTAAAACACAAAACATCACGATTTCATATTACAAAAGCACTAATCAGAAGTCATTCAGGCTTTTAGTTTCACCTCTTGACCTACTATAAATGATTTTGTTCACATATCAATCAAACTGTGCTGCTGAACTGGAAATTCCTTCTAAACAAATAACGTCTGAAGCACATATTCCAAAATGAGCTGCGAGCTCCAGCCGCTGGAAACCACCCTTTTGTCCACAAGCACGATGGTGCAGAATACAGAAGCTATCAGTCAAAAATATCTGCTATGACGTAAGAGCCACATTCTCTGTTGTGGGGGTCAGTACATCTGCAGTCTAAAATAAACTGTTCTTATGATATTGCAAACCCCTATCATATTTCAGTAGCTTGACAACATAATGAAAAGAGAGTACTTTTCTTTGAAGCAGTAACCTTGATGTTTTATGCAGCTATAAATGCTATATGATACCTGTTTTACAATCACAGTGGGTTGCGATTGTGCATTTCACATTTCATATGTTCAAATCTGCCTAGTCCCTCATGTATTTGTGTTTATTACCATTGCTAACAATGCTTTAGAGTTGGAAATATTAAATGTGCAATGCGACGACAGCTCGCCCGTGGATCATATTCACAACAGCAGGATCAAATTATCCAACTTCAAATTATCCAAGGGATTAAAACGGTTGCAGCTTTTGTGCATAGGCGTAAATACTACAATTTTGTACAGTACTTGTTGAGCAGGTGGGTGCTTTTTTGGGATGTTAGTTGAGATATATGCTATGATTTCCCAAAACATACACAAAACTAATAACAGCCTTTCTTTTTCTTTAAAACGTTAATTCAAACACGGAGATGAAGACATCAGTGCAGAACAGAAGAGAGGAACAACTTGCCCGAAGACTTATGGCAGATGGAATATGCAAGAGACAAAAAAAAAAGGAACTGAATATACATAATGTGGGAACAAACTTATAATTTAAGGAAATTACTGATTGTCTACATGAAAGGACAGAGGGTGTGTGCAAGGACAAGCGCATTCATTTCACTATTATACTAAATCAAAACTGTTATGGTGAGGTGAAAGCCGTATGAAACAACAACCAGATTTCCTCCGTGGCCTGGGATAATATGAAAGGGCATGGTCAGGCTTTTATCCCTGGCACATAACAGTTAACACGAGCAGGCTTGAAACTGTGATCACAGGAGTATGGGAAGGATAAATCATTTTGAGTGTTTGCCATGATCTCATCAGGGATGGGTTGTGAATACACCCTGAATATAATATGCAAATCCAAGAGGTACAGATTCTTACTCTTTTGTGGCTGGTTAGAACACCGTCTTCCCTCCCAGTCCGGGAATTTTTAGGAAAGGTATACAGCCATGGTAGGAGGTGGTTTACAGGTTTTTTTACAGGATAAATTTGTCTCTTTTTAGCTCAACAGTCCCTCTAGTGGTTTTTATTGGTAATAAGCATACATACATACACATATACATATATATATGTGTATATATATATATATATATATATATATATATGAAATAACTATGAACAGACATGATTATCTATTTATCTTGAACTCTGATTAAAATCTACACAAATATTGTAAAAGCGAGACTTTTATTTCATGAATTTTAAATTGTATTGACTGTAAGGAAACTACATTTTCACACATTTTAATTTAATCTATTAATATAATAAGCACATTATTTACATAAATAATATAATTACCATATTTTTTTTTTTACCTACCCTATTTTTTGGAACTCATAATAACTGGTAATTTTCACAAATTCATAATAATTTTTATGCTTATATATGTCCTTTTCTATCAGGTTACCCTCACAATTTTATTGTAGTGAATTTGTTTAATTTTCTGGTCATTTGCAAGCAAATGTGTACGACTGAAAATACATTTGCATTTACTGTTGAGCAGCAAATCCGAATATTACATCTGTGTGCTTATAAAAAAAAATGTGATTCACATACAGTACCTGTAAAAAGTTTTTGAAATATTTTTAATGTTTTTTTAAATGAGTCTCTTCTGCTCACAAAGCTTGCATTTATTTGATCCAAAGTACAGCAAAACAATATAATTTCTTTACATTTTTTCTATAAAAAATAATTATTATTTTTTATTTATATTTAAAATAACTGTTTTCTATTTTAATTTTTTTTTTTTTATTTATTCCTGTGACTTTAAAGCTGGACCCTCAGAAATCATTTTAATATTTTGATTTGCTGCTCAAAAAACATGTATTATTATTATGTTGAAAACAGCTGAGTAGAATTTTTTCAGGTTTCTTTGAAGAATAGATAGTTGAGAAGAACAGCATTTATCTAAAACAGAAAACATTTGTAACATTATAAATGTCTTTATGACCACTTTTGGTAAATTTAAAGCAGCCTTGCTAAATAAAATCTTCATTTATATCATTAGGCTGGAGTAATGATGCTTAAAATTTAGCTTTGATCACAGGAATAAATTACAGTTTAAAATATATTCAAATAGAAAGCAGTTTAGATAGTAAAAGTATTCCACAATATTACTGCATTTGCTGTATGTTTGATCAAATAAATGCAGCCTTGGTGAGCAGAAGAAAATTCTTAAAAAAAAAAAAAAAATTTACTGTTTAAAAACTTTTGACTGGTATGTGCTTTGTTAAACACTGTATACATTAAAAATGAATGGATACTTTAAAGTAGAATGAAGTAACTGTTTTCCTTTTTCTTAAGGAATAAATATTCTTTCTTTCATATAAAGCTATGATTTAACAAAGAATCATGATTTCAAAAGGTCTACCACATTATGAAAAATTAGGTGTTATAGCATAAAACTCTGTTTGATCATTTGTAACATTTTCTTTTCATAAATACGATTAATAGGTCTCTCATAAACCTTTCCTGGCAGATCATGTATGTTCATGCACTTTTGTGTGTACAAATTCTTTTATGAACTGTAACAGTCAAACCGCCAAAAGCAGAAAATAACAACTGTATAAAGGAATCCAGAATAACAGCCAAAGAAGTGAATACATCAAGGAGACTTCAATAAGAGAGAATAGAAACACTCACATTGGCTCATCAACAAACTCTGACATGACTGTGTTTTCCTTCCGTACACACCTGTCACCTGTAAGCAATGAAACCATGTATAAATTATTTAAAAATAATTCACTTTTTTTGTCTAAACTCTGAAGAACAAATTATTCACTTGCACTTGGATTTAAAAGTGCTCTATAGTATTATTTATTTATTTATTTGTACATTTTTATTGCACCGAGTCATCTGACCATACTATTTTCAGTTATCTTACATACACATACACATTAAATACACATACACATTCATTTTAACAGTACTATTAATATTTTTATTTGTATAACTTTGTAATGAGAAAAAAACTACATTGAGTTTTATTTTTCATTAAATTACCACAGAATTAAAAAAAATCACATATTGCTTTAAAAAAAATAAAATATTGAGCTTAATTACATGTTTGTCATGCTAAAATACTAATTAAATTTCCAACTGCAATAAAAACATGTAATGACATGATTTTAAGCAAAATTTTATATTTGTTGACAAAATCACAAAGAATTTCTATGGATAATTCTTGCATGACAGCTGAACTTCACCTATCCTGCATAGCTTGTAAAATAATAATAATTATTAATAATGTATAATAATAATTATTATTATTAATTATATTTTATTATAAATATATACAAATAATTTATAACAGTTAATATATGTTTCGTTTTAACATAACGTTTTTGAACAGTAAGACCTTTTATGTTTTTTTAAAAAAAAGTATCTTCTGCTCAACAAGCCTGTATTTATTTGATCCAAAGTACAGCAAAAACAGTTATATTGTGAAATATTTTTACTATTTAAAATAATTGCTTTCTATTTGAATATTTTAAAATTCCTGTGATCAAAGCAAAATTTTCAGTATCTTTACTCCAGTCTTCAGTGTCGCATGATCCTTCAGAAATCATTCTAATATGCTGATTTGCTGTTCAAGAAATATTTATTATTATTAATAATATTTAAAACAGTTAAGTACATTGTTTCAGGATTCTTCGATGAATTGAAAGATCCAAAGATCAGCATTTATCTGAAATAAAAAGCTTTTGTAACGTTATACTTTACCATTCTAAAGCTTGAAGTCAGTATAGGTTTCTTTAATTTAGCAAGGATGCTTTAAATTGAATAATAGTGATGATAAAAACATTTATAATGTTACAAAAGATTTCTATTTTAGATAACTGATGTTCTTATGAACTTTCTATTCATCAAATAAATAGTACGTTTTGTTTCTTAACAGCAAATCAGAATATTATAATAATTTCTGAAGGGTCATGTGACTGGAGTAATGATGCTAAAAAATCTGCTTTGAAATCACGAAATAAAATACATTTTAAAATATATTCAAATAGATTTTAAATACTAAAAATATTTCAATATTTTACTGTTTCTGCTGTACTTTGGATAAAATAAATGCAGGCTTGGTAAGCAGAGAGACATTAAAAATCTTACTTTTCAAAAACTTTTGACTGGTAGTGTATTGTATTTTATTGATAGCCCAAAATAAGTATTAATTCGTTGGGTTTAACGTTAGTATTCAATACATCAGATCATAATAAAATTAAGCAGTGAAACTGCTTTATTATTTTGTTTTAATTCAGTGATGTTTCTGGATTTTTATTACTTACTTGACATCATTTTCTCTCTATGACACTGGCTTTTAATTTCTCATTTCCATGAATTTACCAGTAAATTAACTTGGCTATTTGTTTGACGCTTTTTGAAGTAGAGTCGCAATGTGCTATCGAAGCGTGTGACGAAAGACGGCTTTAAAATCTTATTTGTGCACTAAAATGCCAATCATTTCTTTTACAATGCTCTGATTGGACGAAACGAAGCACCACCTACTTAAATAATCCAATAACTTCCGCTGACGATATTTGAATGCAGAGCGGTTAAAGTTGGTTTACGACCCATAAGGGCGAAGTAACAGAGAAATAATCGTCTCAATTCTGAGATAGAAACGTTCGCAAGAACTGTAATTAACAAACTGTAACCTGAGATGGATCCTGCTTTGTCGAAACTTCTTATCGGGCTCGCTGTCAATATAAGTCGTAGTGATGGTAAGATGCTTGTTTGCTAAGTTAGCTGCTAATCTTTTACAGACACGATCTGCATCATCAAATCAGTTGATGTTAAAAATAAGAACAAATGATTGCAAATCAAACTTAATACGGACACGTAGTAGTGATTGCTTGCAAAGAAAAGTGTATAAAGTTACACACTGCACGAAAAGAAAAACATCTGAAATTATGTTTATCTAAATTTAAAAATATGTATATAATGCAAAACGCAACATGTCATTTTTTCTTGTGATACCTTGTCTTGTAGGATTGCTAGTTAATGACTGAAACATACACAACCTAGTTGGCAGGGATTGTTTAAAAGAAATAATTCACCAAAATAAGCAGAAATTCTGAAATTTACACTTAATGGATTAACTCATGTTCTTCCTAAATGATTTAGTTTCTTTTGTAAAACAAATGGAGACATTAGGCTGAATGACATCCACATTTTATTGTATGGAAAACAGATGCAATAAAAGTGAATAACCCTCACTGCTTTGAAGAAGTCAGTCATGAATTATCTCAAAGTTCAACCAAGAGAATGCTGTTTGTTTATGCCGTCAATGCAGGAAGAATACACAGCGCCACTGTGAAAACTGTCAATGTCACTAAATCCACAGTGAATGTGGAATGGGCTGAGAAAGGCATGACAAAAGGGAAAGAGGTTGGTACTTAATTTCTTCTAACATAAGACTTTTTTTTTTTTCCACTGCGTTGAGGAATTATTAAAATTCTGGGCACAGGTTTTGTTGCCATTTGGCATTTGCACAGCCAGAGCTCTCTGGGATGTTATGCTTAACTGGATTAATAAACCGATTTTCCCCTAGGTTGACATGGATGAACTTAAACAGCTCAATTCTGACCTTATGCAACACCTTCAACCATGCCGTCCAGAGGGCCCTGAGTCCACCCCTGCCCCTATCGCTGCGCCTGTGTCAAAACCCGCAAAAGTGAGTCCTGTTTTGCTATTCTAAAAGTCTTATTTGTTCAAAATGCACTTTTTTTTTAATCTATCTGCACTGTCGGATTAAATTGGATTCATTTGACAGGGTTGTCAATATCAGGTATGTGCCTGTTAGTTGCCGTAGTAACGCTATAGGCGTCAGCACAATGTCTAGACACCTTCTTCTACAAAAACTGAGAAAAGCTGTCATTATGGAAGAAGAGGAAGACTAGTGATTCTGAACGCCAAAGGCATATAAGAAAACATAAGCTTTAATTTTGCACACATTGATGCACTGTCTGAAATGCACTCGTTCATTATTGTATACAGTTGAAGTCAAAAGTTTACATACACCTTGCAGAATCTGCAAAATGCTTATAAGTTTTACCAAATTAAAAGGGGTCATACAAAATTTGATTTTTTTTTTATTACTGATCAGAATAAGATATTTAAAAAATGATTTATTTTTTTATTTGTGTACACACCTGTTTAAAGGTTTTCACCCCGGCTCTTAATGCATCGTGTTTCCTTCTGAAGCATCAGTGAGCGTTTGAACCTTCTGTAATAGTTGCATATGAGTCCCTCAGTTCTCAGTTGTCTTCAGTATGAAAATATGGATCTCTAAATCATAGTCAACTAAAGATTTTGTAAGACGTGAAGGATTTTTCTGAAGAACAGCAGGCAGTTTAACTGTTAAGGACAAACAAGGGACTCGGGGGCTTTTCCGGGACTTCAGGTAACAACACTGTATTAAGAACCAAGTGTATGTAAACTTTTGAATGGGGTTGTTTACAAATTCAACTTACTTTCTTTTGTGGACTATATGTAAACATCTATTATGTGAAATATCTTATTTAGATCAGTAGTAAGTAAAAACAAAAAAAATATGTATTTTGTAATATGATCCTTCTTATTTTGGTAAAATTAACATTTTGCAGATTCTGCAAGGTGTATGTAAACTTCTGACAACTGTACCTACAACACTCCTCCAAAAATCAGATTTTGTTGTGCTATGCAGTTTAACAACACTGCTTAGTCATTCATAAAATTATTTGTTTGTTTCAGAACATCAGAGCATCAGAGCTTCCTTTAAGGTTATCAAGAATACCTACTACTACAGAACGTAAGTTATACTTGTTGCACAGATTCATATTTGGTCTCCTGACGTTCCCCAGTGTGAACTTATGGTGTGTCTCCCATTTGAAGCTGCTCCTCAGGATTGTTCATCTGAAGAGTCAGGTTTGCATGAAGTGCATGCTTTCTTCATGTTCTCTAATCACACTAATTCATGGTTAAATTATAAAACTTATCATTAGGCTTAATCAGGGTGCCTCTCTTGCCACTTCTGTCCACATGATCTACAAATGTTCTGATTATAAAAATCAAAAATAATCTTTAAATTACTGTTTCTGTCATTACTGAGAGCTCTCATATGGCAGAACCAGACATTAGTTCTGGCAGCGGTCAGAACACTGTGGATAATGGTTTCTCACTTTTGGTTTTTATATAGCAGTTATCATTTTTGAAGTTTCTTTTTGTACTCTGTGTCTGCACATTGTCAGATGCTATAAGGGTGAGGATACATTATATGGCTGATTGAAATGCAGTGATGACAAACATATTTGGAGATTCTGGTGCTGTCCATAGAATCACCTATGGATTTAGTGGCAGTGTCGATCATGGAAAGCTCTTTATTCTCATTTTTGAATAATAAATCACACAGCATTGCAGAGAACTCACAGAATTTTGTCTCCGTTCAGCTTCTAGAAGGATGACCACACGTCAGACTTGCTTGTTCCGACAGCCTGCCCCTCCACCTGTGGTTTCAGCAATGGCTGCAGAGGAAGTTCTCTCCCAGGATCTTCCCTCATCTACGATCCCTAAACCCTTAGGTCTGTCTGTACATCAGCATGATATTTGAGGATTATTTCACTCCTGAATCTAAATTTCCTGATATTTTTCAGGATGTCTTTCTTTCTTTAGTGGAAAAGAAATTACGTTTTTTTTTTTTTGAGGAAAACATTCCATGATTTTTCTCCATGTAGTGGACTTCAATGGGCATCAGCAGGTTGAAGGTCCAAGCTGCCGTTTCAAAGCAGCTCCCAAAGGCTCTACACAATCCCAGCCGAGGAATAAGGGTTTTATGATCCAGCAAAACAACTGGTCATTTTCTTAAAAAAAAAAAAAAAAAAACTATACTTTTTAACCACAAGCGTCTTGCACTAGCTCTGTGATACATGTCTAGACTTCACACATTACATAATCGCATTTGAATGTCACATGTGGTTAGTTCTTCGTTTGTGTACTTCAGTTCAGAAAGGTTGGATAGGGTGAAAAACTCATCTCATTTTCTCCTCCAACTTCTAAATCATCTGACATCATTGTTTCACATCATTGTCGATACTTCTGCCTACATCACATGTGACCTTTCTCCAACTTGACTGCGAAATGTGTGAAGTCTTAGACACAGAGCTAGTGCAAAACAAGCATAAAACCATTATTCCTCGGCTAGGTTTGTGTCGAGCCTTTTTGAAGCTGCATTGAAATGGCAATTTAGACTTTCACCCTGCTGATCCCCATTGAAGTCCACTACATAAAGAAAAATCCTGGATCCTTAATCCTAAATTTCTTTTCAGCTGAAAAAAGAAAGACATGATCATCTTGGCTTACATAGGGGCAAGTAAATCAGGTCATTTTAATTCTGGAGTGAACTAATCCTTGAAGATATACAACGTAGTATCAAGTTGCATTGGAATAAACTTGCATTGATTGGTAAGCTGTTTGAGGTGAATGGACTGTCACAGTGCTGTGCGCTTCAAAACAGCAGAAAATCATTGTCAAAACATCTTGCATATTTCATTAAGTTGCTATCTGGATTGGTAGGCTACCAGAGGAGACTTGTTTCGAAGCCAGCTTCTCCTCTGCTACCAACCGCTGAGGCTATATGTGAGAGTGAGGCTTCCAAATGTGCCCCCATGGGTCCACCAAGTATGTACTGTTTTGGATTTGTCATGCATGCTTTCACTTTATTGATGTGGTGGTTAGTAACATCTGCAACACTTGACTTAACTGTTCTAATTGTAATCTTTTAGGCCATCGCATGTCTCAGGTCTCAGAAATAAACAAGATGGCAAACAAACGGTTGTCGCTAGCAAAAAATCCTGAAGCACAGAAGAGAGGAAAGGTAACTTATTTATTGTTGTTCAGTTACTGAACTATTCGGGGTATGTTTACACAACAACGATTGTACCAAATTCAGAAGTGTTTTCACTTTGTGTTTTGCATGCAGATGACCATTTTCACAAATTAGCAGTTGTAATTTTTTCATTATTATTTTAGGATGTCTTTTATAACTTTACATTTTGTTTCATTTATTATTATATTTATTATTTTATAATTATTATTTACATTTATTTATTTTTTGAAGTAGAAATTTGCGAAAATATATGCATTTTATTTATTTTATTTTTTTTTTGCTATTTTATGCCTAGTTTGGAGATTCAAGTCGACCTAATAAGCAGTTTTACCAGATGATTGAGGAATACAGAGAGACCCTGGAGAAAGTACCCATGTCCTTGTCTGATCCTGTGAGTAAAAGAGCATAATATCAATAGCATCAAATATTAATTTCATATTTTAACACAAGATGCATCTCTTAGGTCAAACCTCACCGAATATGTGTCTGCGTTCGGAAACGTCCGCTGAATAAAAAAGGTAGGTTGCTGACACACCCTCTCTTACTGGAATTGAATTGTTTCTTTGTGTGTTTCTAATGCGTTTGTCATTTATTTGTGTTTAGAGTTGGCAAAAAAAGAGATTGATGTGGTCACGATCCCTGGTAATGGAGCCCTGTTGTTGCATGAGCCCAAGCAGAAAGTGGACCTGACCAAGTACCTAGAGAATCAGACTTTCCATTTTGATTACTCGTTCGATGAAGATGCCACTAATGACTTGGTTTACAGGTAGCTGTGTATTTAAGTTTCTGTTTGGTATTTATTATCACATTAATTACCATGTGTGTACATGACAAGTGTTGTTTACTCAAGGATCAGTTCATTGACTAATCACTGTTGTTTCAAACCTGTATGCCTTTTTTTTTTGAGAAACAGGAACCATGTAATTTGCATGGAAAACACCAAGCATTATCAGTTAAAAATTGTATTTTCACATTTTAAGAAAAGTCATGCAGGTTTGAAACATCAGAATTTACATTTCGGATGATCTTTTGCTAAATAATGGAATATTTTTTTTGTTATAAACATCTCAGTTTATTCAATATAGATGTGTAATACAGAAAATAAGAATTTAACTTTCTAGGTTCACGGCTAAACCTCTGGTTAAGACCATTTTCGAAGGTGGTATGGCGACGTGCTTTGCGTATGGCCAAACAGGCAGTGGAAAGACCCACGTAAGTTGTTTTGTTTGTGCTTCCAAACCAAAATTCCAAAACACATTTTCCATGTTGTTCATCTGAGGAATTATTTACAGACTATGGGTGGAGACTTTTCTGGAAAGAGCCAAAACAGCTCTAAAGGGATTTACGCCCTGGCAGGTGATTGTAACTGTCAAATTTACTTCACTTAGTGGCCTGTTACGTTTATCCACGTTCACTTATCAATTAATCTCTCTGCATACCACACAGCACAGGATGTATTTACCCTCTTAAGGCAAAAGCGATATGCCGATATGGACCTTTGCCCATATGTCACCTTCTTTGAGATCTACAATGGCAAGGTTTGCACTTATTGTATTACATCTTTCCAAAACAATTCTGTGATGTCAAATGGATGGCTGAGTTTGGGCTTTTCTGTCATTTAAGTGCAAATAAACCTCTAATTTCCAAATGCTTAAGTGTACTCTATATGCTCAATTAAACAAGTGTAGTATTAGTATTTGGTTTTATGCTGATTTGATCTCTGATTGTGGTTGCAAGCTTAAAGTACTTGTTTAGGCACGATGGTGAAATGTTTGTGTGCTGCAGGTGTTCGACTTGCTGAATAAGAAAGCAAAGCTGCGGGTGTTGGAGGATGAAAAGCAGCAGGTCAATGTTGTTGGCTTGCAGGAAGTGCCCGTGTCATCCGTTGATGATGTCATCAAGATGATTGAGAAAGGAAGTGCATGCAGGTAAAATATTAATTAATCATTAAGTGAACCCTACATCTCTATTTTTTAATATATATTTTATCAGTTTTTGATTTAATTTTAGTTTTAGTAACATTTTGTGCTTGTCATTGTTCTTTTTAAAATTACTTCTGTATAGCTTTATTTTTTTTTACCTTTAGTTTATTTTATATATTTCCATTAGTTGACAAGGCAACACTTCTTTTTCATCTAGTATTTACAGTGGTGGCCAAAATTATTAAAACATCAGTATTTTCACTAGCTAAAAAATGTTTTTAAGTCTGTTATTTCTATCTTTTGCTGTAGTGTGACAGTAGGAAATTCAGTTTACATTTCCAAACATTCATTTTGACATTAATTGTAATAATCCAGTGAGAATTTTGTTTGCACAGGGAGTCTGACAGCAGCCAGTGCTCCACACAGAGATCTAATCCCATTATCATCCAGTCTGTCTGGAATGACATGAAGAAACAGAAAAAAGCTCAGACTAAATCCAGAGGAACTGTCAATGTCTTCAAGATGCTTCAAGAGACCTATCTGATAACTATGTGCAAGTGCACCTAGGGCACACAAAATGTTGATTTTAGTTTGGTTATAAAAGTTAATTGATGATAAAAAAAATAAAATAATAATCAGTTTGACTTTTTTTTTTTTTTTTTTTGACGACATCCTCATTTTAAAGCATTTTTACACAAGTACCTAAAACTTAACAGTACTGTAGCTTTGCAGGTAGGCTTCTTGAAACATCTTGAAGACATTGACAGTTATTCTGGACGTAGTCTGTCTCAGTTTCTTCTGTTTTTTTTATGTGATTCCAGACAGACTGAATGATGAAGAGATCAGATGTGTGGAGCACTGCCTGTTGTCAGACTCCTTGTGCAAACAAAAATCTCACTGGATTATTAGTTAATGGCAAATTTAATGTTTGGAAATGTAAACTGATATTTCCCTCTACACTACAGCAAAAGATAGAAATAACTGACTTAAAACCGTTTTTAGCAGGTGAAAAGTCTACTGTTCTAATAATTTATTTCAGCCTTTAATTTACCAAAAATGTTTCTAATCTTTTTTTTTTTTCATTAACAAAAACAACTGTGTCTCACCTTATGACAGAACGTCTGGCCAAACATTTGCCAATGCAAGCTCATCACGTTCACATGCGGTTTTGCAAGTAATTCTAAGACGGCGGAATTTTCTTCATGGGAAGTTCTCTCTGGTGGACCTTGCTGGGAATGAGCGTGGCACTGATGTCAGCAATAACGATCGGCACACCATAGTCGAGACTGCGGAGATCAACCGCAGCCTGCTGGCTTTGAAGGTGCTTTGTCTACTGTCTAATGTCTACTGCACCAAATAGGTCATATTGTTGTATTTCTTTTAAATTTACATTATTTAAATTTAGCTTAAAGGAATAGTTCACACAAAAATAAATTCTATCAATAATTACTCACCTTCATGTCATTCCAAACCCATAGGACCTTCATTCATCTTTGGAGCACAAATTAAGAAATTTTTGATGGAAATCAGAGAGCTTTCTGATTCTGCATAGACGTTCACCACCAAGAAAGGTAGTAAGGACATCCATAATATAGTCCATGTGACATCAGTGGTGCAACCTTAATTTCATGAAGCTATGAGAATGTTTTGTGCACTAAGAAAACAAAAATAACATCTTTTGTTCAACCGTTTCTTATCTTTCGTGTCTTTCTTTGACATGAGAGTACCACAACAAGTGTGTGATGCTGCTGATTCAGGAGCTGGCATTGTGGCGTGAAACTCAGATGTACTGTGCCTTGTTGGCAAGCTGAGAAATCCACATGCATGTCGAAGACTAATAGGAAAAAAAGAAATTGTTAAAGTTGTTTTTATTTTCTTTGCGCACAAGTATTTTCGTAGCTTCATAAAATTATGGTTAAATTACTGATGTTAGACATAGGCTATTTTATTGGTATCCATGCTACCTTTCTGGGCCTTACGCGTGTCATTTGCATTGCTGTCTATGCAGTGTCAGAACGCTTTTGGATTTCCTCAAAAATATCTTCATTTGTGTTCTGAAGACAAAGGTCTTACCGGTTTGGAACGACATGAGGGGAAGTAATTAATAACAGAATTCCAGAATGCAGAATATCCCTTTTAATATCTGAGATGATTGCTTTTTTGTTTGTTTTTCAAACACTGTGAAACTAAAGTGGTTATATATACAGCTGATGATTATAGCTTTTGTTTGCTGCTCGGTTATATTGCAATAAACCAATCTGTACAAACTCAAAAGTACTTAGCAGATTTAAAGCAATAGGTTGTTTATGTCTTACCTGACTCCTTAGGAATGTATCCGGTCCCTGGGTCAGAACAGCGAGCACATCCCATTCAGGATGAGCAAACTCACCCAGGTGCTTCGGGATTCCTTCATTGGAGAAAACTCCAGGACCTGTATGGTAAGATTGAGCTAGGGTGATTAATTTTCGTGTTTCAGTTAGGTTTTTAGGGACCTTTTTGTTATTTATTGTATAATAAATTCTGCATTTTGCCTGTTTCAGATCGCAATGATCTCGCCGGGAATGGGCTCTTGTGAATACACTCTGAATACACTACGTTATGCAAACAGGTACTTTTTTTTTTATCTTCCTTGAGTTGAGCTAATGTTGCTCTGATTGACTGAGAAGGCCCTCTGGTGGTTTGATTTGGATATTACAAAAAATTGTGTGTTCTTCACAGGGTAAAAGAACTGAATGGTATGTCTAAGGGAGCTTCAGTTGGGAATGGTACCAAACTAGATCTTTCTGAGGAAGGAAATTCCTCAGAGGAGGTGAGTGAATCAGGCAGTGAATATTAAATTTACGTGACAGGACTTCTACAAATTAATTTGATATTTATAAGTGGTTAAAGGGTTTGGTTCAAGCTAAAATGAGAATTCTGTCATTAATTACTAATTACTTGTAAGACCTTCAATCATCTTCAGAACACAAATTAAGATATTTTTGATTAAAGCCGAGAGCTCTCTGACCCTGCATAGACATCAAGGGTCCTACCACATTCAAGGTCCAGAAAGGTACCAAGAACATCCACAAAATAGTCCATGTGACATCAAATTTAATCAAAAATGCCTTAATTTGTGTTCCAAAGACAAACGGAGGTCTTATGCGTTTGGAACAACATGAGGTTGAGTAATTAATGACACAATTTTCAGAATTAATTTTTAGTGAACTATCCCTTTAACTGGAGCTTTTATTTGAATGCCAAATTACTGAATTAGACTTATTTTAGTCTAGTTAACTTTATTTCTGAATGAATTGTAAAAAGTTTCTATAATGTGTTTATCAAGGAACCTAATTTAAATAACTGAAATGTGGTACCAAACCTCTAAAATGTACTTTTACAGGAGTCTGTTCTCCCAGCGTTTGAGGCTATATCTCAAGTGTCTGAAATGGAGGAGAAATTTTATGAAGAACTGAAGGTTTGTAGCTTTGTCTTTCCTGAGGTTTCTTGTGCAAACACACCTGGTCTGAGTGGGCGGCTTTGTTTTAAACCTCACTATCACTCAAAAAGTTACAAAACTCCCCATAGCAGTCATGTTACAAAACGCCGTTTGCTATTTGTTTAGCCCTGAATGCATTTCTTCAGACAAGCTTTTTTTTTTTTACTGCTCAGAGACCTTGGTTGAGTCATAGGATAAGTGGGTTTTGCATTCATCTAGGTTTCTCTTTCTTTTTTAAGGGGTGCATGGAGGTTGCTGGATCTATGGAACATCCCTCATTTGATATCGTAGCAAATTTACCAGAGATTGACGCATACATGAGGAAACTGCAAGGTATGTCATTGTAATCCAAACAGTGGCATACATTATTCAGAAGTTAGGGGTTTTTAATGTTTTTGAAAGATATTTATCATGCTTGTACAGTAATATCAGGGTTCGTACAAGGTGGTTAAAGTGCTTGAGGTACTTGAATTTGACTTTTTGAAATTTAAGGCCTGGAAAACCCTTAAAAATAGCAATATTCCTGAGAAGGTACTTAAAGTGTTTGAGTTATTGAAAGACAATATATCTATGAAATAAGTATTTATTTATTTTTTCCATTCATGCACTTCAAATAACAAAATACTTTTTATGCTTATTTGTTAATAAAACTAGTAAAAAAAAAAAAGCGAAACGGTAGTATTACTGACAATGTTGTATTAACATGGATGAAGTTGCGAAAACAGATGAACTGAATCAATTGAGTGAGTCATTTGGAACCACTCCAATTGCTTGAAACTTGTGAGTTCGATCATAAATGTGACCCTGGACCACAAAAACAGTCTTTAGTCGCTGGGGTATATTTGAAGCAATAGCCAAAAATACATTGTATTGGTCAAAATTATTGATTTTTCTTTTATGTCAAAAATCATTAGGAAATTAAGTAAAGATCATGTTCCGTAAAGAATTTTTTGTAAAATTCCTACTATACATATATCAAAATGTAATTTTTGATTAGTAATATGCATTAAGAACTTAATTTGGACAACTTTAAAGGTGATTTTCTCAGTATTCCAGATCTTCAAATAGATGTATCTCGGCCAAATTTTGTCCTATCCTAACAAACCATACATCAATAGAAAGCTTATTTATTGAGCTTTCATATGATGTATACATCTCAGTTTTGTAAAATTTAACCTTATGACTGGTTTTGTGGTCCAGGGTCACATTTTAATTATAAACCAGATCAAATTAAATCAGATCGGAACATCAAATTGCGTATCGCAAATCATTTGATTTAAATTGGGACTTCGGAGCGGGTTCACAAATCGTTTGATTTAGATTGGAACTTTGCACTTGGAACTTCAGAGTGGGTTTGCAAATCATTTACATCAGATCCAAACTTCAAATTGGGTTTACGAATCATTTGATTCAGATCGAGACTTCGGTGCAGGTTCGCGAATCATTTGAATCACTTCGGGACTTCAGAGTGAGTGTTGCGAATCATTTTTCAAATCAGGATTTCAGTGGTTTCAATTATTTATTTTATTTTATTTTATTTTATTTTTTTAACCGTAGAAAATATCAAGCCATTAAGGTAGAACAGTTATAAAAACAAAACAAAATGAGTGAGATCTCTGATTGAAGTCCTTAATTTAAAAAAGTAGTGCTTAAAGTCCTGGAATGCGATTTTACAGTATCTGTACGAACCCTGTATTGTGGAATATTACAACTGTTTTCTAATATATTTTAAAATGTAACTTATTCTACTGATGGAAAGCTTTCAGCTATCTTTACTGCAGTCTGTAGTGTCACATGATCCTTTAAAAGATTCTTTTTAAATAGGCTGATTTGGTGCGTGAGAAACATTTTCTTATTATCAATGTTAAAAACAGTTATGCTGCTTACTATTTCTGTATAAAGGAGTGTTTTTGCGAGACATCGTCAATCGGCCACATTGGTGCCACTGAACAAAACTCATATTTTACTGATTATTGCTGCTGAAAATGATCAATTATTGTCATGTTTTGGGCTGTACTAATCTGTCAGAC
The DNA here is from genome assembly GCF_049309525.1 of Garra rufa. Taxonomy (NCBI): domain Eukaryota; kingdom Metazoa; phylum Chordata; class Actinopteri; order Cypriniformes; family Cyprinidae; genus Garra; species Garra rufa. Next base: position 20,344,898 of record NC_133370.1, on the reverse strand, counting down.
TGTACATGAAAAACATTTGAAGTACTATAGACTGCCAAAAGAAATGACAAGAAATGGTCAAGGAAAAGAGTGCAGAGAACAAAAGGTGTTTGTGGTTTGCCAAACTGAACTAGGATTTCCAGAGCAAGAATCTTGACAACATGTTTGTTATTTCCAGTCAGGTAGGATGAAGTATTAGGCTAATATCGATTAATACTTGTATCTTTACCACCTATTAACTTTTATTTATTTTTTATTTTTTTTCTGTAAAATATTGTGCCCTTTCCTGCTTACTAAGTCCTTCTCTATATGATTTAGCAGCTTCCACAATTTTTTTTTTCAGTTTAGACTGCATAAATTAGCAGAACAAGGTATTCAGTAGTACATTAAGTGTGCAATCCATGCTGTTGTTTACATCTGAGTATCGCCAAAATGGCCAAGCATCCATGTAACTGACTAAAAAACCCTCTATGAATGTATTGCTTTTTTTTTTTTTTTTTTTTTTTAATGAATCCTTTCTTTTGAATGGTAAAGTACATTAATATTTTATGTAAAAATGAAAATTAATTTGCTATGAATGTCCCCAGAGCATCTTGCAACTGCTGACATGCATATTTACCTCAGTATTACCACTCTTTCGTCCCTCCCATACAGCTCTCAATTTATGTAATAACTTGGTTCATTTTCAGCACACGTTGAAGTGACACAAATTGCGTGGTTTGAGAGGGCGTTGAGAAAAAGTCTGCCATTTCCTGCTGGGCATTGAAATTGTTTTTCTTCTCCTTGTTGTAGAGTCTTACCAGGCTTTGAGATCAGCTATTGAAGCAGAACAGAGGGTCACGATGTCACCAAACTAATCTGAGATGAGATTCAGCTGCGAACAACTGCAAAGAAACCTCTCACAAAAGCTAATGCAATTTCAATTTGTTCTTTTAATAATCTTATCTGCTATCTGCCTAGAGATATATCAATTGTTTTGTTTTTTTGTATGTTTTAATTGTTTTGTGTACTGAATAAAGGTTCCCTCATCTTGGATCTTTTGTAAATAACATTTTGAATGCCGTGTCGTGGTTATTCAAGGCCGCCTTCTGTGAATCATCAGCTGTTTGTGATTCATTTACATGCATTTGGAATCTTACTCCTTTCACGTCTCCACCTTGGAACTACTTTTTTTTTTTTTTTTTTTTTTTTTTTTTATATATCATGTTGACGCCAAAATGAGAGGTGGTTCGAGCACCGCTATATACCACCCACCCTTCCCATCACCTTCCCCCCAGCCTTGACCTCCAAACTGCCACTATATACAAGCCACAACCAGTGTATACACTTGCCCTGCAAGCACAAGCTGACACATGACAAATCAAAGACCTAATAAACAGCTCACACTGAACAGTTTACCTCAAAGGATGAAAATAAACAAAATCGGCCTGTGAGTGGGTGGCCCCACATCTCTGTGTGAGGCCTAAAAGCTCAACTGCTTCCTCTGAGCACGTTGGGTGGCATTTCCCACCCCCCTCCAGCTATTTACCCCCCTACTCTGTAAATGCATATAGCTGTGCACTAAAATGTTGCTGTACTTGCTTTACAAAAATTGCTTAATAAATTGTCATTTTCAATGTATAGCTGCTGTCCAGGCTTTTTTTGGTTGTTCATGTGTCGTTAAACATGTTTCAATGTAAAATAATTGTTGGGAATGTTTATTTTAACATGGCAGTCATGTTGTGAACTGTTTAACATTTTCTACTGAATAAATGTCTTGTTCAAGCCTTTCTAGTCTGATTAAAAATTATCCACACTTGCACGATTAGGGACTTGGAGGTTCACCTCAAATAAACCTTAATTAACTTCCTGAGACCTCGGGAGTTGATTCTAATTGAACCTTCAGTGGTGTTAAGAGACTGAAATCGCTTTGATTCAGTGTTGCGTTGTGGTTATCTTCTTGGGATGTGTAACTACCCAGCTTCGCTTCACAACACTCTTAGAATAGCTAAAAAGGACTGCTGGCTGGTTACAGACATGGTTTCGTCAGTTCAGTTATCCACCGTGCATTTTAAAGAAGACGAGAGAGCTGAAGGAGCTTTTGCTGGGATTTTCGATTTGGAAATGCGTTTCATGCGAGCCGAGTCTTGTATCTGTTGGCCTCGAGTCTGTTTGACTCTGCTCTCTGGATTCCAGCTGTCCACATGAATATTTTCTCAGTGTGGAGAAAATTGGCAGTGGCCGATGCTCAGTTCCCATCACCTCCACAGACTAAATAAACACAAACCACCCAGCGAGCCCATCGGAGGAGCATGCAGAACAACCTCTGTTTTTCTTTTCCATCTGACCCCTTTCTTTCTTCTCTGTCATTCTGTGGCTCTGGATTGTCTGTGAATGGATCTGCATGGGGAAAGTGTCCGTCATCGCTAGACCTGTGGCAGGCCTGCCTAAATGGTGTTATGGTGTTTGGAGTGGAGTCTTTTTATAAACACATGCCACACATCACTCCAGTTTTTTGCTGTATTAGTCATTGTATATCAGTCTTTTTGAACATAATTTAAAATGAAAAGCTTTTTGTACTAGACCGATGGGTTACAAAGTTGTTTTTCACTTTCACTCCTGTCAGTTCTTAACTTTTTCATTATGATTTAAATAACAAAACATTACAAAATATACATATTAATGCCGTGGGAGCAAGGGAAGCAACGAAGGAAAAGAAAACAAAACAGAAAATACATAAATTGAAGTCAGTAAAAAAAGTCAGTCACAGAAAATAAGTAATTTTAAAGCTTTCTATTACCACTAGTTTAAATAGCATAAATATATTTTGTGATTTTTTTTTAAAGACTACTGACAAAGGCTATTTTTAGTTAGCTATTTATTCTAAAATCACTTCGACCTGAATCTTACGTCATTTGAGTTCTGATTCGTGAGTCGTTCATTCCAGTTTAAAGGCCAATCAATCGGTTCATGACAAAGAACCGGATCAAAAATGATTCATTCACGAATCCGGTTCTCAATTTCAGTTCAGTCGATAATGCAATCACAGTAGTTCTTAAACTACCAACTACTTAAAATAATAATTAGTGAATGATGACTTAATTTTTAAATAATTTCTCAAATAAATCTATATTTTTTTATGTTATTGACTGTATTTTACATAATATATCAGTCAGTCTCGGTAAACATAATTTCTTTAAAGCTTTTTGCAAATAAACAATGAGTTGTTTTTCACTTTCCCTCCAGTTAGTTCGTGACTTTTTTATTATTATTCTTTAAATAACAAAGCATTACAACCATATACATATTTATGCCGTGGGAGCAAGGGAAAGAAAAAATTTAAAATAAAAACAAAAACAAATAGAAAGTACATACACTGAAGGAAAAAATTCAGTCACAGAAAATAAGCGAACAGTTTCAAAGCTTGAATTGCATTCATATAATTTTAGATTTCTTTAAAGACTAGGATAAAAAGATTATTTTTATTTAGCTATTTATTCGAAAACCTCTGTGACTTGCGTCATTTGAGTTCGGATTCGTGACTCGTTCAGTCCGATTTAAAAAACAATCAATCGGTTCATTAAAAAGAGCCGGTTCAAAAAATGATTCATTCACGAATCCGGTTCTCTTTTTGGTTCACTCGATGATCCGATCGCAGTCTTCAGCTACCAACTACTTGAAATAATCAGTGAATAATGACAATTTTAATCGGTTTCTCACTCAAATATTATTTAGAATATAGCGCAAGAGTCCACCTAATTTTTAAACGGAAGTAAGCCTATGGGCGAGACTTCCGGTTCTTTTGCCGCCATAGGAAAATACTGAGAAGAATAACATCCTGCAGTAAACGGTAAAACTTTTTGCACTACAAACCAGTGTGTTCATAATTAAGAGAATACATTAAAATAATATGGTAAGACACACGAATTTGCAATAGCAAGCAGCAAAACGACCTGTTTTAGTACAGCTAAAAATAGCTAAACACGGATGAGACCAGAAGCCAGACCCATCAAATTTACAAATGGTCGCACCCGCTCAGGAAAAATGAGATGGACAGACTACTTTAATATTGTTTTTAATTATTTATTTGCGGCTTATGCCACATGGCCACCATAAATAGTATGGAAAAGACCTACATGATGATTCTTCTAAGGACACAAGGGTGAGTAATTTTATCAAAACATTTGTTGAAAAAAAAAGTTTTTCATCCTTATTTTTCAGTATTAACCCACATGCACTTAAATCACTGGAGAACTTGTGGTTAAAGACTGTATATAAAATTAAATTATGAAAACAGATGTTGTACGACGGTGCTATTTATATGGTTATTAACTTGAACTGTTCTGTATTTAGTTCTTTTGGATGTCACAAGGGTGCACTGTTTCAATGCTGAATTTGTTGTCATGCACATGAACTGTTGTTACCAACAGAGGGCAGTCAAACTATGCACACAGAACTCACATTAGAAATCAAATTTCCTGTTGTTGTGATAACATTGAGACGCTCATTTGCATTTTTATTTATTTGCTTTAGCGTGTTTACCCATTTAAAAATCAATGTAACACACTAGGAAATTCCCAGCATCTTATTTGGCCCTGAAGCATCAGAATAGTTTCAGAGTCAGCCACATTGGAGCTTGCTTACTTTTCATGCAGTTTGGCATCGTCTGGCACGCTCATTGGCACCAGCACTGGGCATCAGAATTTAATGTATTCACAGAGGTGTTTTAATATTTGATTTCGTTCATGAATGCCTCACTGTTTTCTAGGAATTGTTGAATATTCCTAAAGCCAATTAAGAATGTTTCCTATGTCTTCTGAGATCCTTTTGCTATTCTTTTCCAGGTGGAATGATCAAATGCGCGTGTCTGTGTGAAAAGATACAGGCGCTGGCGGCAGGCCTGTCTGCGGGGCTGCGGTGAGTCTGGGTTTCCCCAGCTGGATATGCTTGTTTATGCTTCCATTTCAAGGCGGCTAGAGGACAGCATGCCCGTCAACACAGGTGTGCAAACCACAGAGTCTAACAAAGAGGGTGTATTATTAAAACTCATGCAGACGTTCATCTTTTAGGCCTTTATATAAATACAGAAATTGTAACACGTTATTAGATTTTGCTTTTGAAAAGGGAAAACAAACATAATGTACAAGGGGGTTTAGTTTTGTAGTTCTTAGGCCACTAGGCTATGTATTATTACACAGCTCTCCATAATACTTAAGCTGATTATAATCAACATTGTTAACGATTTAAAGAAACTGGTTCTCTGGGTATCGTCCGGCACCAGTCAACACATGCATGCTTACACTCTCTCATTTAAACATCCAGAGAAAGAGGGACTCACCTGTCTCCGCTGCAGTGATGGATTTAGGCGATGAGAGGCATTTTGTTTGGAATATTGGGCCTCCTTGTGCCTTGGCCTCGTCTCTTTGGGCCGAACATGCCAGACTGAATACATAGCTTTGAATGAGGGCAAAAACTCCCTTGTAGCCTACAAAAACACCACACCACTTAAAGTGTATAGTTTACAAGTGTCCAGTGCTTTTTAGTGTGTTTATCCAATTTAATATGTGTATAATTAAAGTTTAAAACACACATTCACTTCTTTTAATTGTATAAAAGCTGAATTTGACTGTTGTGGGTTGCTGTTTTTCATATTGCAGTCTTTATTATAGTCTGAACAGCACCTCCTAGTGATTAAACACCTTCATAACACGAGATTCAAAGCTTCCACTTGCATGTTAATGCATGGGCATGTCAATTCTTCCATATTTTGCACTAGAACATCAACTATTTTAGACATTGAAATACTGTAATACTGCAATTACGGGAAGTGGTTTAATGCTAACACTCATTTATTCTGTTTACCGGTAAAAGTCTGTTTTTGAAAAAAAGCATTTTGTTTTTCAAATCACACAAGATTGCTTGACCTTGACTCAAGCTGTAAGCAGCTACAAAGAGTGTCCTTTAGCGAAACCATCTGTTTTGCTTTCAAAGTTTTAATCGGCAATATTTCCAAACTTGTCATTTTACTGTAAATGTTTTATATTTAAAACTTGGTAACAAGCTCATTTGTTTTTCCCCCCTCAGTGTTGCAAACATGACACATAACCTCAAATTTACTAAAAAAAAAATTGGAACAGCAACGTAACTTGCCCTGCGAAAACAGCTTGAGCACACATCTTTGGATTGTCTTCACTACCCACAAGGCCACTTCCATGTCAGTGCCGTGAATGCGTTTCAAAAAAGTGCTAGAGCTACCATATATGGACAGACATTTAAACCCAGAGCACCCGAGGACACATATGGCGCGGCTTTCAGCGCTACACAACATGTTGTGCTGGCCACATAAAATGGCTCTGCCAGTCTCCTCACTACGTTCATTACGTTTTATTACCTCTCACATGTGTTTAATTATAATCTGATGGTCTTTTACCCGGAGTGCCATACCGCGCACAACCGCTTTATGATTATTCCCTCTCCTATTTCGAACGTAGACAGCTCTGCCCTGCGAATTGCAGTACAATTTGTAGAGAGCAGACTAGAAAGATTTACATCCCCAAATAAAGCCCTTGAAGCAGCACACAATGCAAGTCTAACATGGCTGGCATTCAAACTGTTATTGTTTTAACCAAACAAACCACTTCTAAACGCTGGATTTGCATTACAAGTTCATATTTAGGCCCTTCTGTAAACATTGCTGGGCAGAATGAATCAATTAAAAGAGCATTACGTTAGTTCCTGTTTATTTAAAACATGTTTACACTGCAGGGTCCGCCTTGAAAATTCATATTGTTCCTGCGCTGGAACAGGACCTAGAAATTGCAAACACATTTGTTAGTTTGAAGCGATTTCTGTAAATATTGATCTGTGCTTTGTATAATGGGGTCAGTGAACTAATGATGAGAGTTAACAACTATCTAGACCTATAAACAAGATCTATAGATGGGCACAGGCTGAGAAACTTCAGAGCACCTCTACTTCCTGTGGTATCTCAGCTGATCTTAACATCTGTTTTATTATAGAAAGGGCTTTGGTTTAGATTCTTTAAAACCAAGAAGATCTGCAGTGGTTTTAATACTCGACTTGTTTAGACATAATAATGCTGGATTGATTCTTGAGTAGTACCAGGACAAAACAGCTGGCAGTGCTGACAATATCATTTTAATTTCATTAGATTTTTTACATAAGGAGCCATTTTGTTTTTCCGATGAATTAAAAAGTAGAGTAAAACTAAAGAGAGAAATGAAAGAGTGAAAAAAAAATGGTAAAACTCATTAGCTGTGGTTTAGACTAGAAGGTATCCAGCTCTGGCTACTGGGCATGCACACATCAATCTAACATTATTTTTGTCACACTGTGTAACAATAATACTGTTTTTGTATTATAGTAAGGGTTAGGTTTAGAGGGTTGGGGTAGGTGTAGACGTTAATAAAACATAATCTAATAGGTAGAAAAATTAATTTCATTGTTAGTTTTCGGTCGGAGCTAGCCACAACCATATGGAACGAGGACCTTCAGGATGAACGCAGTCTCTGATATCGCCTGGTTTGAAATGTTTTCTTAAATGCGATAAAAAATGATTAGCATGATCGTATTCGTAATAAACATGATTATGAATGTGGTAAATATTTATTTATTTAAAAAAAAATACTACTGTGTTACGGTCTGGGGTTGGTAAGATTTTTAGGCTCTTATGCTTAACAAGGCTGTATTTATTTAAGCAAAAATACAGTAAAAAATTGTAATATTGTGAAATTTTATTACAATTTAAAATGACTGATTTCTATTTTAACATATTTTAAAATGGAATTTATTCTCGTGATACAAAGCTGAATTTTCAGCAGCCATTACTTTAGACTTCAGTGTCACATGATCCTTCAGAAATCATTAATAATATGTGACCTTAGATCACAAAACATGGGTATATGTAGCAATAGCCAACAATACATTGTATAGGAGGTCAAAACTATACATTTTTCTTTTATGCCAAAAATCATTAGGATATTAAGTAAAGATCATGTTTCATCATGTTTTTTCAATTTCCTACAGTAAATATATCAGAACTTAATTTTTGATTTTATTATACATTGCTTAGAACTTTGGATAACTTTAAAGGTGATTTCCTCATATTTTTTATTTTTTTGCACGCTCAGATCCCAGATTTTCAAATGGTTGTATCTTGGCCAAATTTTATCTCTCTTTTTCTATCCTAAGAAACCTTACATCAATGGAAAGCTATGTATTCAGCTTTCAGATGATGTATAAATCTCAATTTCAAAAAACTCCAGGGTCACATATGCTGATTTGGTGCTCAAGAAAGGGTTGGCAAGTGTGCTCCTTAATATTTTTTGGATTTTTTTCAGGATTCCTTGATAAATAGAAAGTTAAAAAACTTATTTAGTTGAAATATAAATGTTTTGGAACAATGTAAAAGTCTTTACTGTCACTTTTGATTTATTTAATGCACACCTGCTGAATTGAAGTATTGTTTATTTAAAAAAACAAAAGTTATTTTGTCCCGTATCTAACGTAACAGTAGCATCCACCATTTTACAGGCCAGCCTTTTTATGAAATTTCATCACCAGCACCCCATTTCAGCCACATCAACCATCCAAAAACTATAATACTGGCTAAAACAGATAAACAGTGAATAGAAATGTAATCTTTTTACCCATTTTCAGTCATGCTTGCTGAGAAAGAGAGACCCGTGCCAGTCACCATAAATGTAAAGCGCGCACACACACACACACACACACACACACACACACACACACACACACACACACACACACACACACTGGTTTACATGTTTTATGTGGACATTCCATAGGCGTAATGGTTTTTATACTGTACAAACCGTACTTTCTATCGCCCTACACCTACCCTACACCTAAACCTAGCCCTCACAGGAGATTGTGCACACTTTTACTTCCTCAAAAAAACTCATTGTGCATGATTTATAAGCCTGTTTCCTCATGGGGACCTGAGAAATGTCCCCACAAGGTCAAAATTTACTGGTATTCCTATCCTTGTGGGGACATTTGGTCCCCACAACGTGATGAATACCAGGTACACACACACACACACACACACACACACACACACACACACACACACACACACACACACACACACACACACACACACTTCTAACTAATCAGCCCTATTGAATTCAACCAACAATGGGCGCTCATCCTCTGGCCACCCAAGCAGCACAGCAGATCATGTGTTCCTTCTTTTGTTCTCACCCAATTTTTCCCTCCCTCTTTTTGCCTGCCCCATATAGACACTGCTTTGCTCCGATTGTTGCCATCCAGACGCAGCTATCTGTTGTTAAAGGTGTCAGCTGTTATCTCACCCGTATATTACAGACTATTTAAAAGATTCTTTCAGTTTGTGCCAGCTGCTGCCCTCCATTTCTGGAGCACTACTCTTTCTAAACTGCTCTAACAGTTGTGTTCTCACACACACACACACACACACACACACACACACACACACACACACACACACACATACAGCTCTGTCTTTAAATCTCAGTCTCAATCTGCTCTGATAAAGTTTATAGAATGGAATGGGAGGGAGAGAGTCAGACCCCCCATTTTTAATCACACAGTGCCAGTGCCGTTTGGCTCCCGCAGCTCACGATACGCTGCCAAAAGCCAGACATGAATGAGAGACAGCCCTATCGCTCCTGCGATCAGCTCTCTCTCTCTAGTTTCCTCACTCGGAGCATGTTCAGTACGTCACGGAGCTTCTCAGGAAGATGTAGTTAAACTACGTCAGCTCTCCTAATCTCAGTGCTTCCCAACGGAAGCTGTTGAAAGCTTCGGACCTCCAGTGAAGATATTTGCTGCATTTTCAGGAGTTTATCTAGATACTGCTTTTATTTATAAATATATTGCATTTTTTATGGTCACAAGATGCTGTGCATTTTGGCACGTACATCAAAGAGTTTCCAACCTTTATAACCTGTTAAGTGCTGGAGGATATATTTTAAAGGGATAGTTCACACAAAATTGAAAATTCTATCATAATTACTCACCCTTTTCCCGTTCCAAACTCAGAAGACCTTTGTTTATCTTCAGAACACAAATTAAGAAGGTTCATAAAGTTACAGTTAATGCCACGTGGACTATTTTAACAATGTCCGAACTACCTTTTTGGGCCTTGAACTTGGTAGTTGTGTTGCTGTATATTGAGGGTCAGAAAGCTCTCGGATTTAACCAAAAATATCTTAATTTGTGTTACGAAGATGAACGACGGTCGAATAAATCCAGTCCGATTTCAGGGAACCCTTTTTTTTTTCTTGATGACAAGCTGACGAAATATGTCAGAAGAGGTTTTTTAGCAAATATTTAGTAAATATTTAGTCTCCTTCACTCACCAGTTTATAAGACTAAAACTAAGATTTCGGTAGTCAAAACATATGTAAACACAAAGATGTTATTATAGAAGAGCTCTGGTAAACGTACACATAACTGCAAAGGTATTTTTAAATCTGATTGAGAAGATGGTTGGTTTTATACATTTACAGTTGAAGTCAAAAGTTTGCATACACCTTGCAGAATATGCAAAATGCTAATTATTTTACCAAAATAAGAAGGATTATACAAAATGCATGGTATTTTTTATTTAGTACTGACTTGAATAAGATATTTTACATAAAAGATGTTTACAGATAGTCCACAAGAGAAAATAATAGTTGAAATGATAAAAATTACCCCGTTCAAAAGTTTACATACGCTTGATTCTTATGCTGTGTTTTTACCTGAATGATCCACAGCTGTTTTTTTTTTTAGAGATAGTTGTTTTTGAGTCCTTGTTTGTCCTAAACAGTTAAACTGCCCGCTGTTCTTTAGAAAAATCCTTCAGGTCCCACAAATTCTTTGTTTTTTTATTTGAACCCTTACCAACAATGACTATGAATTTGAGATCCATCTTTTCACACTGAGGACAATTGATGAACTCATAACCAAATTCTTTGGTTTTTTTAAACCCTCACTGATGCTTCAGAAGCAAACACGATGCATTAAGAGCTTTCAATTTGAAGATCAGGGTAAATGTAATTAATTTTGAAAAACATTTCATGGAAACAAGTATCTTCTGTAGCTTTGGATGGGCAGTACTAAATGAAAAAAATATGATATTAAGGCAAAATAAGAAAAGTTTACACTCCTGGCTCTTAGTGCATCATGTTTCCTTCTGAAGCATCAGTGAGCGTCTGAAAAACCAAAAAATATGTGGGACCTGAAGGATTTTTCCGAAGAACAGCGGGCTGTTTACCTGTTCAGGACAAACAAGGGACTCATGGGGAACAACGATCACTAAACAAACCAAAACAAACAAACAAACAAAAAAACAGCTGTGGATCATTCAGGTAACAACACAGTATCAAGAATCAAGTGTATGTAAACTTTTGAAAAGGGCAATTTTTTTAAATTCACCTATTATCTTCTCTTGTGGACTATATGTAAATGTCTTTCATGTCAAATAATCTTATTCAGGTCAGTACTAAATAAAAATTTTGCAAATTCTGCAAGGTGTATGTAAACTTTTGACTTCAACTGTACATAGTTTATTTCTAATTAATTGGATTATTTTAGGTCTACACACCTTTTTCAATCCAAGTGAAATTTCGGTCAGATCAAGCTCAATCAGATCAATTAATAAGGCTTTTTAATGTGATTGAGCCTCAATCCGATTACTAACGTTATCTGGGGGTGTGTAAACATAGCTATTGTTAACACATAGCAAGGTATTATAGTTTCACACCAGCAATTTTGACAAGGCAGCAGCCTTCAGCTTGTTCCTTTTGAGAAACTGAAACTCTAACATGTAGAACGAGATCGTGCCCCACGGCCTCAATCGCTGCTCTCCGACTCCACGAGGCAAAACCCTTGACCCGCTCTCTGTCTTTCCTGATACTAAGGGGCCTCGACAGTAACTTCAAAAGCCAGAGGTGTATCAGATTCAGACAGGCCCGAGGTAGCTGACAGATGAGCCCGTGTTGTGGGAAGCCGAGGAATTTACAGCACACGCCTTTCATCTCCATTGGTGGGCTTATTGTACTGAGGACACTAGCCTGGGGAGTCACAACAATAAAACAGGAAGTGTGGAGCTGATACATCTAAACTGCCTTCCCTCCCCTCACCTAATCACTTCTCACATCTTTTTACTATTTAGTCACCCAAAATAGTGTGGGTTTTTGTTTTGAGTGACAAAGTTGTTTGGTATAATGTACACAAACATCAAAATATGAACAACCAGCCATTAAAGAAATACATTGAGTCGATACGTTTTTTTTCTTTTACATTTATTTTGTTAGTTGAATTCCTATAAAGGGTGAAGGAAATGATGGTCACAACAGGTTTTTCTTTTCTTTTTTCCTCAAAGTTTTCTGAAGTCACAGTGTTTTAGACAACAACAAAAACAGAAACTCTTCAAATCTTTACATGAAGAAGGAAAGGCAAAGAGTCTACACAAGGTGGACAACCGTAGCCACCCCTTTCCTTCATTATTTCCAACAGCAATATGAAGATTTCAAAGCCCGCTCCACCCAATCTCCCCCCACCCCCAAAACAAAACAAAAAAATCTGAGAAACAAATAGATATAATTATATATTTATATTTATAATATATTTACTCTTTAAAAATATAACTTCAGTCTAGTGACTAACATCTGTACAAACTACAAAAATAAAAATTTTATATAAATAATTTATATGGCATGACATACATTTGAAACAAAACCCCTATGCAGGACCCCTGTCCCCTACCCTTGTCTCCTGTCTGCCCAAGCCACTTCTGTCCTTAAGCTGTACATGTGCTTTAGATCGCTTATTTTGTGTCGCTTTGTTTTCCAGATACAGTAGCTACTTGGTTTGTTTCCGTAAAACATATTTGTTAAATAAAGAGCGAGAAAGAAAAAGAGAGTGAGAGAAGCTGCCACTTACATTAACACTTTTTCCCTGCATTTATTCTGGCAGTGACGTGACCAATACTGAAAGAGTGAGCTAAGAAGGAGAACTGAATTGCAGACAATACTAGGAAGACTAGCACCAGAGCTGTTTATCTGTCCCTACACTGGCCTTGTGGGAGATGCCCAGAGGGCAACTACCAGGTAAACAATTGCGCAGGGCTTTTGCTATTTACAAAGCAGCCAACAAGATGACAAAAAAAAGAGAAAACAAAATTGCACTCATGCAAAATTCCCTTTCTGAATGATATTTGGGTAAACAACATGTTTGCCTCATGTCTCCCAAAGTTTAGCTGGGGCATATATAGTGACAAACTGAAGCTTACTCATGTATGGCTAAAATAACCATAGAGGAAAATAAAAAAAAGTGTCATTTAACCACCCCTTCAAGTATATAAATGTAGACTGCAAATGAGTTTATAATGGAACATGTAACAGGAAACAACAAACCCATTCCTGCTGTTCACTGCAAATTGTACTAGACATAGACTATTTCACACTTAAAACCATGAGAAGTCATAAAACAGATGATAACATTACACTAACAGTCCATATCAGTCACAATGTTGACCCTTAACAGTATAGTGATGTATTACTGAACAGTTTGAAAAGTTAAGAAGGCACAATGGTTGCTGTCAGTAAAAAGTAAAATAAATTAAGAAAGAAAATTTTAACTGAGAAAAACTGTTATCTATATAGGTCTTGATTTTGTACAGTGCAATCAAAGTTAAGTCAACACCTTTGAACAATACAGATAAGCTTCCTATTGGCTGCAGTATAAGAACTTGTTAATATAAAGTTAAATCTTGGCTTATGTTGGGGAAAGGGGTACTGCATATTTTCAAGACACGTCATCTTAAATTTGAAGTGTAGCAGCAAAAAAAAGAAAAAAAAATAAGAACACTGACCTTGCATTTCAATAACCTAATATCATTTCACTTATTTTACATATAGCACATTTTATAATCTATACAGTGGAGGGAACAATGCCTCCAAATCCTCTTATACATCTTTTACACAAGAGAATACACAAGTTATACAGCACATTTTAAAATAGTTTCCCTCTTTTTAGTATTAAAATATATATATTTATAAATGTCTAAGAAGACCTTTTTAATAATTTTAAAATAAATCCTCTTGTCTGTGTGAGGTCTATGTACAGTTCAAAGAGATAAAAGACACCAGGCTGGGGTTGGGAACTTCCCAAAACAGCCAGAGATTCCAGACAAAGGGCTGGGAGCAGTCTAGCAATCTTTGGCTGCTTGGATCCATGCACCACCTGTAACACATGCAATAGAACATTGTTAGGATCAGTAATAACAATCATAATCTAAACTACATCATTCTCTAGTACTGGGATTTGAAATTTGAAAGCTGCTTAGAGTCTTTACCTAGCGCCTGGTTAGCTTGATGCTGGTTTTTCTCTGTGGATTCCAAATCTTGAAGTTCCAAAGAGTCCCTCTTATAATGTGTAGCTTTCCCATACATTTGAGAAGTCCTCTTAGAGTCATCAAAAGAGTCCGACTCGTTATCCTCAAATCCATCGTGCATGTAACCCTGGTACGACCCCGGCAAACTGGGGTGCACTGCCACTGTCACAGAGGCTGTTGCTGTAACCATGGTGATTGCATTGTTAGGGCGCTGCAATGCCCCAGAGCTGTGGGCTGGGGCTGTAGTCCTGTTTTGCTGCTGCCCTCTCCCTGGTTGTGGCCCTGGGCCACACTGAGTAGTCCTACAGTGGGTCCTGTCGCTAGGTAAATGTTGTCGCCTTTGCCCTTGGTACTCGTGTTTGTTGTCCCACCGTGTGATCTGTGAACTGACTGAGTTGACTGCATTCTGCTTGGACTCGCTGTTCTGTCCTTTAGAGGTGTTTTCATTGAGAGGTTTCACCACCTTGGAGGCAAGAACAAGCACAAACACATTACAAAAGTGCTCAAATGGTCTATCGTAAGCAGTTTGATTAAAAAAAAATTCTGTTAGGTCGACTTACTGTTAGCTTAGGGAAGCTGGGGTTCTTGCTGGCTTCGAGCAGGATGTGAGAGGTTGGAGGTTGAGCTGGAGACGTGATGTATGCGCTCCTGTCACAGTACTTGTACTCCTCCTCGCCAATGCCAGAGGTGGTTGTAGTTTCAGAATAGTATTCGGATTCGGAGGTCTCGGAGAACGCCTGACGTGGTCCCTTGGGAATGTGCCCAGCGTAATACCCGTGGTGGTTCATGGGAGGAGGCATGGGCTCAGGAGAGGGACTTTGCAAGTGGTTGGCATTGTTAGCGGGTATGACCTCCGCTGGCGGGCCCATGAGTGAAAGCAGTACCGGAAGTAGGACCAGACCATTCAGGATCCCCAACAATGTCAGTATGGCCAACACCGCAAAGAAGTATCTGCAGGGAAAACCACAAATGAAGAGAATATTAATGCTAAAGCAGCCACCAAACATCCATAGCATGTTCAAACAAGATTAGAGACAATAGGATCAGCATCTAGAAGAGGAAGGTGATATCCAAGAGTTCCTGTAGGATGGTGATTTCTTTCCCTACATTTCCTCTCACTGCTTCCTCTCTCCTGGCGACCTAACAAAGCTGGAGAGAAATTCCTGGGTTCCATCTTCATAGCGAGTGCTAGCTCTCTCTCCCTCTGGGAGCCCTCATCTATCACCACTGCCCTGCCACTTCCTGAGGAGATGTGTTTACATTAGTGAACAGATTCTACGCGTCAGAAACACCATTCCTCTCCATTGCTTTTCTCCCTCTGCTTTCTTCCCTCCCTCGGTCTTAAAAGCTGCCACTGCTGTTAATGTAATTTTCTCCTCAGAAACGTAATACCCTGTCTTATTGAGATCTTGTTTCACCCTGGCCAGGGCACGCCACCTTTGTGTTTACGCTGAGCAGGCCAGGCCAGACCTTTGCTTTCAACCTTTTTCTTCCTCCTACTCTGTCTCCCTCCTTCTGGCTCTCAACAGCCATACTGGCTCAAGTCAACAAGTATTCTGTGTGCAAAACCAGTCTGATTAAGACTAGCTATTTTCTCAGTGGAGGTGACTAAAGCAGGAACCTCAATCCAGTTCTGAGGACTAGCAGGAAGCACCACCCTCCACCTCCAGAGCCAAGAACATGGAGGTCTGGTTGGCACAGGCGCTAGCGGGTCTGGTGGAGCAGTGTGAAGTGGTGCAGAGTTGCTTAAGGCTGGAAGCAGCGCTGAAAATGTATGTTTGAACGAAGGGGCCAAGGGAGAGGGTGGTGAATGAGGTTTCCCAGGCTTTAGCTCATGGGTGAGCGCTAGAAGTAAAGGCTAGAGATGTAAGGCTATAGTAGTTTCGCTGTGTATACTGGCTTGCGTGTTAACATGTAGTGCTCGCTAATAGGCTGCAGGGCTGTGAGGGTGTCTGCGCCTCTGTGCTTCAGCTCAGAGCATTGAGGAAGGGCTCTGATTCACCACAAGAAAGACAGTGCATGAGAAAATTAGAGAGCACTCCAGTTAAATGGTTACACTAAAAAGAGACAATTCAGCTGTGGTTCAGACTTCTGGAGGTAAGAAAAAGAGGAACAGAATCTGGAAAAAAAGTCTGGAATGTTCTTTTAACCTCCCACCCTCTGACCATTTTTGCTTCTGTCACATCTACAAGAACCTTGGGTTTCAGAAAGAAAGAAAGAGAGGGGAAAAAGTTCATCTTTGGCATATCTGCTTGGAGCATTCCAGACGTACAGTGGAAACTGCTGTCCATTGACCCGTCTCCTCCAATGAGGCCATGTGTTTACTTTGGCTCTCTGAGAACCGTCAAACAAATGAATCAAAAAACCCTGTTAAAAAGATTACAGGTCTGACGGTCATCGCACCACTGAACCTCCATTTTGGATCTATTTTGGTTTGGTCTCTATCGCAGCTCCCTGAGGAACCAAGACCTGTACTGTATAACAGAACCTCTGGCTTTAAAAGACTATAATTACCTATTTTAAGTCATTATGCACAGTCAGGGAGAGGTAATATTTAAATTGACCTCTAAAACCCAAATTTCCAAGGTGGCCCGTCGGGGTCTGTGCGTAAAACACAGCACTACCGGAGACTTTGGTCAGAATTATATGCCACATTTAGACCAGAGACTGAGCTATGCTATGGGTTTCTCAGACGGAGACAAGTAAGCCTGCTTTCATTGCCTCCAACTTCTCTCATGTCTGTTTCAACATAGAAGAATCAGACAACTTAAGTGTGAACCATTTTCATTTTCAGTCATCTTTTTCTACGGCAATGGCTAAAACAATTAGAAGAATCACACGTTTGAGTGACACTTTGATACTAGTTCAAGAAAGGCACAATCATCCTTTCAACACAGTTTCTAATGTTCAGTGAAAACATGAATACTGTTTAAGAATGGAGAAAAAAAATCAGACAAAGCAGCCAACCATCTCTGGCTGCACTTACGTCCACCTTTTGTTAGTTAAAAGCGCTCATTCTGTCTGACGGTCCTGTATACATGAAAAGATTGGAAAAAGGGCGCATGTTTATTTTACTAAGTCAACATTCCGAAAGTGGAGCGTGATTTATTTAAGGAGTAAAGAAAAAAAAGAAAAAGAAAAAGAAAAAAGGAAAAAAAAAGACTAAACCATCCATGGGCCCCGCCTGGGTTAGACCTCCAGAGTAGACCTAGTGTTAGGAATTCTGTTGTTTATATAAACTGTAATCTTTTCCATTCCAAGTCAGGGGTTGGAAAGGGTGGCTCGTTCTAAGAGGGGCCGCTGAGCTTGTTCTCCTGTTTATTCAGTGTCCCACAGCCAGGAGATGTTTACAGCAATGTATTTATGCTACTCCCCAGCTAGAGGGCCAGACCTCTCTCTCTTTCTCTCTACATCTAAACAGGACCTCCCACCGTGAATGCCCCAGTGCTGGCACACCGCTTGCACCAAATGGTTTGCTCCAATCCCCAACCCCCAATCTTTCCTCCGGGCTTTACCACTGTCCTAAAGCAATCTGCTATAACAATCCCCTGCAGTTTCCTGGAGACCCAAACCACACTGCTCTTCCTCGTTTCCAAATTATTCTTTGGTGCAAAAAGTGGGTGTTTGAAAAAGGACCAAGAGGCATATTTTTAATTTTCAACATGCAGCTATGTTGTACTGGATCCTCTAACTAAGCCATTTTTTATGTCATGGGTCTGTTTGAGGCGGATCTCAAGGTTGTGGTTTGCTTTCAGCAGAGCCCAGATCCAGTTGGAAAAAAAATGCTCTTTCTGTGAAGTAGGCATTAAACTAGGCAGAAAAGCTGCCCAAATGCAGTGGCTAAAGGGAGTTCACAACCAAATGATTGACCAGTTGAAATCCTCCCCGCAATCAGGGTGGGAAAAACTGTGAGCAAGTGTGTGCATGTTGAGTCACCACGCAGTGGGTTGTATATTTACATGTTTACAAGCAGCTGCTGCACTCCCTTGATGTTTCCTCCATTTGTTGTGCATTCAAGCGGCTCAAGGATGTTTGTAAGAGTGCTGTGGTGGTCTAAGGGGAGTTAACATCCAGATTGACAACACCAGGTGATGGGAAGGCAAACGTTACCACCTGTACCCTTCAGCCACATGGACAACTGTCTCCCTGCCTAAGGCCCACCACCATTTTGAAAGCCAGCATATGGGCCAACCTCAGAGACCCGCCTGGAGAAATGTCAATCACTCACCTCATGATGAAGTCGAACTCCGAACCGGCAAGCATAAGCACTCCCAGCAGAGTAGAGATGGCGCCGTCAATCACAGGAGCAAACATATGCTCCATAGCCACGGCTGAACGAGTGTTCCTGTCCCCAATGGCAGTTAGGAAACCCTACAATGTGGAAAATAGAGAGAATGAAACTGGTCTGTTTGATTGTATTGGCAGAAATACAAATACTGATGAATTACTGTACGAGATGGTCTTACCAGTGCAATGTGCACAGTAAACTCCACTCCGATACCAACGGATGCTATAAGGATGACAACAGGAATGGCGCTCAGTTTGATGCCAATTAGGCCCATGATGCCAAAAAGTTCCACCGTCATCATAGCCAAAATAAAAACCTGTCAAGTAGAAGAAACGATTAGCATATTAGGAGTTGCATCACAATGATCTATGTGTATAGAAATGGCACTACATAAATCACAACGCAGAAATGGGCCACATTGGACCAATGTCTTCTACATTTCACTGTCATCTGCCCCAAGTATCAGATTACATAATGGCTATGTTCTGGCCCCTTCCCATGTTTTCTTAATTTCCGAGCAAGGGAAATGACTGACACAATATGATAAAAGAGCCATGTTTCCTAGTGCCATGTTTTCCTACTAAGGAAAAACTGTTTTTCTATAAATTAAATAGGGCACTTTGTTAAGTCTTTGCCCTGAAAACCTTTGATGTTGGCAGGGGGTCGAATTTGGTCATGCTTAAATTGGAGATGGTAAAACCCATTTTACTGAGGCCACATATAGGCTGTGAAACTGAAGAGGACAGAGCCAGTTTAGAGTAAAAAAAAAATCACTAAACTGTTTACTTTTCATTTAAATAAATGCCATAGGCATTTGCACACAAATAAGTGGGACATATTACAGCTAAACCAGAAATACATGTCAACCAAGGCCTTGTCAACCAAGGTCTAGTTTCCTTGCTTCTTCATGTTGGGCTGAGGACCCCACCAGCCTGTGTGAAACGCCTCCTAGCCCCTGAACTAACTCACCCACCCACTACCCCCACTACACTCAGTCCCTGATGGATGGGTTTAGCAGGCCAAGGTCGTGACTGGGCAGATCTGTCCTGTCCCTAAATTTCTGGACAAAGGCAGTTGGAGGTAAAAGCCTTCAGGAGAGCTTTGCATTTCTTCTTTAGAAAGTCTTGCTGCACCCATTTGAATTACAAAAGAGATGAGGGGGAGAGTATGTATGTGTGTGACTGTGTGTGTATATGTGTATATGCAGGCAGCACCCTCTAGACAACCCGCCAAGGACCTCCCCAGAAAACTGCCCTGGTGGCAAAGTTATTGAGCTGTGTTGAGGGGATCAGGGGGAGCAAGAGAAGTAAGAGAATAGGGGAAGAGGCTAGAAAAAAGGGAGTTAGAAATGGATTAGGGTGAGAGGAAGGCAGACTTACAATGACGCCTGCAGTCCAGGGGTTGAGCAAGAGGATGGCGCACACCAGGAAGGTGCAGGCAAGCACTACGCTGATGGACAGCAAGAACCAGTGGCGCAGACCAATGTACTGTTCCCAAAACAAAAAGGGGTAGCCGTTGGGATAGTTCTGAATTCCCTGGCGCATAAATTCCTCGCAGATTGTGCGCACACTCTCGATGGCTTCAATGAAGTCTGAGGCTTGTCTGAGGCCATTTAGGTAGAAAGGAAACTGAGCAAACTCTAGAGGCTCTGCCGCAGGAACTGAAAGAGAGAAGAGGTAATGCTCTTAGACATGAACACACTTTTGAAACTTAAATATGATCCATAAATATGATTAGACTACCTTTGTAAAGTCATTGTATTTGGTTTACTTACTGCGAAGGTTCTCCCCAGTGGTGTCGTACTTATCATGGATCCACTCTCGAGGATGGGGGTAAAAGTTGGCTTGGGAAGCAGCATAGCCTAACGGATCATTACTGACCCATACTGTCAGGTAGATGTAAAAAACCTCTGGTGGAATAAGACCATCCTCGTCCACCAGGCGACGGGATGTGAGCTTTACAAGAAACAATATATGTAAATGTAAGTTTTGGAATAGATGCAAAGTTTTAGAGAGGTATTTAAACGGAATGCTCCAATAGTTGACCACACACCTGGCTGTAGTTGAAAGGTTCTTTCTTAGAGCCAGTTTGTATGAGAAGCTTGTAGGCCAGCGCTCCATCCTCCGTGCCATTGCGATAGCTGTCATGGGTGATTCTGCCAGCTTCCCAATCGGCATCAAATGTAGCCTGCAGACCTACATGGAGAGTGGATGGGTACAATTAGACTTATTGTGAGAAAGCTGTTCAAACCTTCCTACTTTTCACAATTCAAAGCTATGACAGAGGATTGTTAAAATCACTCCTCCCTTAGAGAGGGGGGCAAAAACTCGGGTCAGATTTAATGCCAATCCACACACACAAACAGCCGTATAAACCAAAATTCCCCCTCCCCTTGCTGGGTTCTCCATCTTTCTGCCTGGTGCTGAATAAATGTGTGTGGGCTGAATAAACTAACCAGAGAAAGCTTTTCGTGCTCTCCAAATTACAAAGTCTGGCAACAGCTGAAAAACAGTTTCCACAACCATTCTGTAATTACAGAGATCTCCTCACAAAAAAAGGAAATAGCATAGGGGAGAAAGAGTGAGTCTTTCAACTACCTCCAGTTTCCACAGCCTTTCAAAATAAATAGCTTCTTTTCAATTCGCTGGGTTTTAGTTATTGTGGATTCACCTCACAGTTAAGCTCTCAATACAAACTAATGTGAGCAGAGAGGTCACAAACAGTCTAAGATAACCCCTGACCCTCCCATAATCTTCTCTATGCCCAGGTGGGTTGAACACAAAAGCAGATGACAGAAGTGAACTTTCACTGAACTCTTTCTCTCACCTTTAGAGATAAGAGCATTTCCGACACAATGAACGAGTACAACTGAAAATGGCATTTTTCATATATTTCGTAGATACCTATATATACTTATCTATAAACAACATAGTGGTGCAAGACAAGTAAGAGGCTGATTAGTGGTAGGCATTTTGAAAACAGTCGTAAAAGCTGTAGCCTTAGCAAGCACCCTTAATGAAAAATAACTTATTGTGAGCTTACCTTTGAGCCAATCCTGGAAGTAGTGCAGCCACATTCTGGGAAGCTTGTGATTACTGTCCTTAACTACATATTTTACAGAGTTGAAGGCATTGTGAAGCTGTAGAAGCTGTCTTTGAGAACGGGCATAGTCAAAGCCATCCATGGTAACCAGGTACATGTTATAGAAGGAGAAGTATTTAAACTGGGCAGTGATAAAGTCATACTCCTTTGTGTCTCTGGGGACAATATCGGTCAAGTAGAGTCCATCATGGACCATTGTGGTACCATACAGGCTGAGGCTCAGAAGAGCCACAAAAACAACGATCACCACAGTCTTAGTTTCGGGCTTGAGCAACAGAGGGGCATACTTTTCCCGTGCAAAGCTTGACAGATTCCAGCGAAAGAAAGGCAAAGGCACACACTCGCGCCCCTCTTTGGGCTCTTCCACCTGGGCTAGAAGGTCTCTGGTGGAGCTGGAGGTGGTGAACAGCTGGGAGCCATAAGGGTCAGCGGTGGGAGTGGGTGTGGATAGGACCATGGATGGAGGACTGGTGGAGATCTGGGAAGTGGGTGGCAGAATGGTGACAATATGCTGACCAGCTGCATCACACTGGGTGAATGCCTGTACAGTGGTGGTGATGTGGGTGCTGGTGGTTATAGTGGAGCCAGTGTAGGTGGGGGTGGCCGGAGCATGCTGGTGGTTGTCGTTAGCGTCCGAGAACTCCTGAGGCTGGATCTGGATCACCCGAGATGAACAGGGACTGAAAGAAAAGAAACATATAAATTCCCATCTTGAGTACCAAAGGATTTGGCATAATAAAAAGGGCTGATATTAAGTAAGGACAGTGCATCTTAGCTACCTGTAGAAACAGCACAGGATGTCCAGTCTTTTGTCCTCCCGCCTGTGCAGGTCCAAGCTCAGAATGGCAGGGAAGATCAGCAGAACCATGGCAAAATTAAAGACCACCACAATAGCAGCCTGAAATAAAGAGTAAGAGAGAAAGAGAGACTTCAGGATAAAGGCCAAGTCTTTTCGTTCATGAGTTCTACGCTGCCACCCGACTCCACAGCTGCTGTCTGAACTTGAGAAAAAACACTCTGCATTCAGGATCCCTCGCTGTTTTAGTGCCTCGGATTGAATCCCAGAAAGTAAAATATGCACCCTAAATCAACCAGCAACCCCCTCCCCCATCACTCCACAAATAGTCAACAATCCAAGGAAAGGGGACTCCCAAGGTCACAGCGAGTCTGAGCAGAACCCCCCCCCCCCCCAACACCGCCAGCCTCAGACAGACATTATATTCTGTATCATTACAGTCCAGACCACCCAGGGTTAGCCTGGGGAGATCAGAGAAGCACAGTCTGATGGCTGGGTGATATACTCATATATTCACTCATCTCATTACCTCTCTCTCTCTTGGTATCCCCTCCCCACCTGAAAACCAGGCTGTGAATTTAGTTGGATGAGAAAGTTTGACCATAAAATAAAGAGAGAATGCAAGAACGAGCAACAACAAAGGCCATCCTCACTTTGAATTAACTTTGACTGGTCATTTTTTAAAACCAACTTTCACTGCCCTTTTCAGATAATCAACGCTCCTGCCAGTCTGTCTGAATGGGGCATCACAGGGTGCAATGGTTGATGGCATATACTCACACAGAAAATACACGCTCATACCTGAAGCGAGAAGGCTCGGAGAGCAGGAATAGGCACTAGGGCAGCCATGAAAAAAGCAATCATGTTATTGATGGAGGTGAGAGCCACGCTGGTGCCGGTTCTTCTTAGGCAGTCACCTGTCCTCTCCTATGGAGAGATATGGCAAAGAATGAGCTGTGATCCTTATAAAACCTAAACAAAATCTTTATCTGCTAGAAGTCACGGTCCAAAGTGTGTTTATGAGATACGTGCCTTGAACGGGATGTTGGATCTGGTCTCGGTGAAGGAATGAGCCAGCAAAAACATGTCATCAACTCCAATGCCCAGGGCCAGGAATGGCAGCACCTGTGGAGGAACGCACAGCTCTGAGTTACAGCCAAGCCCTGAGGCTGAGTGTGAATTTAAGACGTTTAGGTGTGTATTTACCTGTGTGGTGGCGGCATTGAAGGACAGCCCCAGCAGTGAGCACAGACCAAGTCCTGCAGCCACAGAAAGAGCGACTAGAAGCACTCCAGCCAGCCCCACAGCACCCTGAGACTTAGCGCAGTCCCAGCGCAGCATGGTCACACATGCATATGCCAGCTGTGCACAGAGAGTAAGGGAGAGTAAGTCACATGTAAGGGAATAGCTTCACACATATGGAGACACGCTCATCACATTTCCATTAGCCCTAACTAGAGTTGCCACAGTAATGGATGTCTTACCATGAGCAGATAACCACCTGCCACCCTGATTACGCTGACGTCGGAGAAAGACTTCATGATGTCATTGAGAGTGGTGGTCGAGAAGGCGTAAACATTGGAGGAAGAGTTCTGAGGAATGCTCCCATGGACAACCTAGAAACAAAATCACAGTTTTGAACATCAACCCAGAGAATGCATCTACATGATTTCCAGTATTTGGATTGGAAAGAGCATACATGTGTGGGTCAATTCAAAGAGGCTTGCAACAGGCTGCAATTTAATACATTTCGGCATGAGCAAAGTTGCTTAACCTAGCTTTGTGTGTTTTGAATGAACTTGTGGAACTCATTGCGGAACAGGACAAATCTTGAATTACTTTTTCTGACAAGCCACACAAACATTCATTCTACTGTGGGCTGTACCTCGTATTTTATCCTAATAAGACACAAACAAGATAGCATAAGACCCTATGAAGCTTGACAAGTTAGAAATAATGAGCACAGATGCCAGAGGGCAGAGGTCAGATGGATCAGATGAGATCACATGGTCTCTCAGGCTACTCCATCAGCACCATGAATGGCCGACAACCTTAAGGGAAAGGAATACCTCTGCACTTTGTTTTTACAGTGCCCTATCCCCCCAACCTCCCCTGACTCCACTTCCCTTGCTCTTGCTCTCTTTCTAAGGCAGTAGAAATTACTGGAGGCTCTTCTCTCTTTCTCTCTCTCTCTTTCAGTGAGCATGCTGGGTGTCAGTTATCACAAAAACAGCTTGTTCCTATAACTGGGAGTCTGTCAGTGGCCTCCTAGGAGGACTCCGTTTACTAGGCAGCTGAGGATTGATGGAATTCAGGCAGACGTTGCCATCCTCTGGTCTAAGGAAAACAACCCTCTTGCACCACTTGTGACCTCCTGCACTCTTTTTACCTTTCCACCCCAGCTGGGCACCCTCCGCAGTCACTGAAACCATTCAGACCTCACAAAGTGATGTGTGGGTGTGTTATGAAACAGGAAATTACCTCAACGAACTTCCTCTGCCAGGACTCCAAGATGGCAGTGGCCTTGTCCTCATTCCAGTTGATGTCATGAATCTCATAGTCATCTTTAAAGTGCTCATAGAGCTGTTTGGGGCTCATGAGGAGAAACATAGTCTGAAGGGCCTCCGCACTATACAGGAAAATACAAAGGGCTGAGTGAGATCTGAACATAGAAACATGCACGTACAATTACAATCGTGTTGCAAAGTGAGTGTTGATATGGAGACACATTATAATAAAGGCTGGAATGATGCAAGTGGTCCCTCTTTGGCTTCCACTGAGATTAGAACAATGCTCAAGCACTGGGCGCAAGGCCAATATATCGTTTCTGCAGAGACTTTCATTTATTGCAGATTAAACTCTGCATTGAATATATACACATGAGTTTAAATTACAGGTGGGAAAATACATTTGCTCTTGCTTTTAGTTTACCCAGTTTGTTTACTTTGTATCACATGTTTTTTTCCATTCAGTGTGTTTTCATTTTCCTCCACTCTGCATTTGAGATCTGTCCATAGGTTATGTGGCTGTCCATCATGTTTAATTGGTCTTTCCTATACTGGGGTCAGAGGTGGAAACTGATCCCTCTTCATGTAAGGAATTCCTTGGATGTGTGAGGTTATTAGGAGTCAGAAAGATTCCTCCCTCTCTCCATCTCTGTCTCTTTCTGGTTTTCTCTCTCACTTTCTCTCTTGTCAGGGCCTCCTTAGAGAGGCCCACCCACATACCCCCTCCTCTTGCCTCTCCTTCTTTCTTTCTTACCTCTGCAAGGCATTCTGGGAGTCCTTTACTCTTTCACCCAGGATCAACTCCTCCTGCCAGTGCATGAACTTCTTGGAGAAACCATGGCAACCACCCTGAAGTTCAGCAGCAATGTCGGGGACCTAAATAAAACGCAGACCACACATTTAATGCAATCGTATAAATTCTACAGACTCATATTAATAAGTAATTTGCATTACACACTGTGCTCACCTGCCGTGGGTCCTTATTAGGGGCACTGTGAGGGCAGTCTGTGTCATTGGGATCCAAGCATGGGCGGTTCATATAGGCATGGCCCACCTGAGCCTTATCTAGCATCTCTCGGAAGCCCTCTAGAGATGTAAACTGGCTCAACTCCTCCATTAGCTTGAGGGGGTCCAGATTCATCCACTGAATGTCAGGCATGCCCCTAAAAATGTAAACATTTCAATTAAATTAACAGACTAAAGGTGTCAATTTTATGACTTTTTTCAAAAGATAGCAAGCTTTTTCTAAGCAAACCCCTTTTCCCTACCCTGCCGCTGCTTCTCCAGGCCTGTCGGCACCAGTCCCTCCCTGGTGGTGGCGGACTACAGATGCTGCATAAAGTAGCGTTTATTATCCTGTTACACGGAGGGGCATAATGTGCCGGCGGTCTACAGGCTGCTGTCTCTTAACTTTGTGCATCGAGTCATAACGATTACCTCTGCCTCTAAAACATCTTGATAAGGATGAAGGCGGGCAGTGGGAATGCTGAGAAGGGTTGTGCTTTGAGCCCAACCCCTTATCCTGCAGGTTTTAATCTATATTCTCTCACTTAGTGTGCATTGAGAAAGTGGACTATTGTTTATTGATGTGCCAAAGACTAATTCTCTAGGGTAGCGGAGTTACAGCTGGAGTCTTTTTAATGTTCTGATTGGGTGATTCTGGAAACACTGACAACCTCAAACTTTTAACATTATTTCATTATTATGGCATTGAAAATGATTATATATATTCCCTATGTAGCTAAAAAAAAAAAAAAAAGTAAAAATGCCATAGAACCCAGAGTGATACCCCCTGACTGAAAGAGGGGCCTTTCACCGTGATGAGTATTTGTGGGTAAAGAAGAATAAAAGTGAATAGTGTCCTAACTCCAGGCCCAATCTCACTCTAATAACTCATGAAGAGCAGCTTCAAATAAAGCTGGTCCTCTCCCATTCCCACATACCAAGCGCCTTTGCTCCTGCTTGCAAAGAGAGTCTCCTTTATCTCCTATTTTTTGCTTGAGTGAACCGGCCTGGGCCCTTTTGTTTTTCCATAGATTGCTGCTCTTTGTTCCCTCAAGTTTTTTTCTCCCTCACTCTCTCCCTCCCTTTCTCCCTCTGTCTCTCTCTCGCTCTTTTCCCTTTAGATGAAAAAAAAAAAACAGCTGAACTGAAGCGGAAGCCTGAGAGGACATTAGCCTCAGTGGCTAACGCAGGCCCTCTTCATACATTTCCAAATAGAGAAAACTGGACAATAAGTAAAAAAATGTTTGAGAATTCTCTATGAGAATTGACAGAATCAGTCTCAACCAATTGAAACCAATTTTTTCCTGAATGACATTGAACACAACATGGCTTTTGATTTTCTCCCAGCAAAATATTAAAGAGATGTTTTGGGTGGAAGTGTAAACTACAATGTCCAACATCCACAGTTAATTTTTCCCACTTTTTCCTCCCTCTTTCTCTCTCTGGGCCCACGACTTGAATAATGCCCATTTTATTTGTTGGACAACTTACAGCTCCAAGCCTGGGCGATTACCATGAGAATGCACAGTGTTACCCAGTGCTGACAAAGCCGGGCCCCCTCCAGGGCCCCCTCACTGATGGACACTCACTCGTAAACTGAAAGAATGCTTACCATTGTCTGACCCAAAGGCTCCCCTGCCCCCCCACCCTTCCCTCCTACCCACCCAGTAGCAGTCATCTCTCTCTCTCTCTCTCCCTCCCTCCCTCCCTCTCTCTCTCTCTGTCCCCTTTCCGTAAGGGCTTCTTCAGGCTGGGGGATTGGGTGGTGGGACAGGGGTGCAGGATTAGAGATTGTCCTGTAAAGCCCCCTCACCACACTGTTGACAGCTCAAGCCACACTGACGACGGAACCAGACTTCAGCTTATCAACAGACTAAATAGAGCTTTTGCTAGGGGCTTGATGTCAGAGTTTGTCGCAGTCAGCGCCGTTTTGGTTGAAGGTAAAGCCCAATTGTTATGGAAGCGTGTGTTATATCAAGGAGGGGGGTCAAAAGTTTCAGAACTACAGTTCAGGCACATTCCCTTATTTCATAGCTAATCCAGTGAAGCTATTTGAGAAATATGTGGTTATATATTAAATAAGAATAAGCAGAATGCTTACGGTAAATAGGCAGAGCCTCCCTGCAACTTAGAGCCTTCCCAAAAGCAGTCCAGCGGAGTCACGATCATACAGGGGAAAAGTTTGTCAATCATCTGCAAAGAAATAAGAGTATAATCTTCGGTAAGGCAGATTTCATGGCACAGAACAAAAAATAGCAAGTTAAGTTGAATAAACACTATAATAGCTGTCTGAAGCACTAAGCAAACAATAATAAGAAAATTATTATGAAGCAAGCCAAAAATTGCATAATAAAAACATGCTTACCCTCTCAATCATGACATTTTCTATAATTGGGACTCCGGATTTGAAGCAAATTTTATTAAGATCCCAAGATCTGTGGGTGGAAATGGTACAACTGCACATTAAAAGACTGGCCCTCATGTTTATAAGTGCTTGAAATTCCCTGTAATCCTGCTGGGGGTTGTACTCACTTTCCATAAAGAGACACTTGAACTTTGCTGGCTGACAGAGCAGCCTCCAGGTGGAGCAGCAAAGCCTCCTGGGTAAGAATATTGGTTCCTTCCTGTTTCGGTGTCTGTATGAGCATCTGTGAGGTGAACACTGATTCTTCTCCCTGCTTCTCTTTTGTGTAGCGTAGCTCCTTGCTCACCCGACTGCCAGCTGAGACAGAGAGACAACACGGTTTGTTATGATTTGTGGATCACGTTTGTGTCTTTAGCACACTAAAGAGTAAAACTACTACTTATGACATGTCCCACACTTTCCCACAAGGCAAACAAGCAGGCTTTTGCACAGAATCCTCCATAAATTCTACAATGTGGCTGGCTAAAACCTGACAAAACTTTCCCAGCCCAATCTAGCCATCACCAGTTTAATTAATGCCTAACTCCACACTGCTAAGCACAGACTGTGGTTCCTGATGGGAAGGTCATTCAAGACGTTGGGACTTGATCTACAGGTCACCATGCCTGGATCCAAGATGTGAGCAAGGCAGAAGAGCAGAGGAAGAAATGCTGTTCATGTGGTATGTTGAGTCGGGATGAAAAGCATCAAAGAGTGCAGAGGAAACTCCGGGGTCCAGCCCCCTAATTAACGGAGGCGGTGGTGAAAAGAGGACGCGGGGTATCTGCGGCCATGCCAAATGCACATGAAACGCACCGGCCCAGATCAGAGCCTGCCCGTCTGCCCCTCCACGTCCCAATACACGATGACAAGCCTGCAGTGGCTGGCTGAGCCCACCGAGCCACTTCTCTCTGCACATCTCGCTGCTTGCCTCAGTTAATTGAGAGAGGGAGTCGGAGAGAAAGCGACATAGAGAAAGAGAAAGAGAGAAATACAGATAGAGAGAGAGGGGTACTGTTCTTGTCAGGGGTAGCCCACAGCTTTGTAAGTGGCTTTAAGAACAATCCTTTAACACACATGAAAGGTTTCGTTTAATGAAAGAAAAAGCTGAACAGAAACAAAGACACTGCACCGCAAATATAAAAGCCATGTGACTTGCCCTGAAGCTTACAACTGGATGCATGCAAACATTCAACCTCCTGGTTCCATTCATGCAGCTATCTGACATGCAGGTTACGTAAACACATTACTTCAAAAAATGTGGCGGACGAAATCTGAAGGCCGTTTCCATTTGCAAAATGCAAACACGTATTTGTGTCGATCTACAAACAGCATGTTCATATTTAATGCATTCAGGCATCTGCAGGAATTGAGCTCCAATCCTTGGGCCTGTAATTACAGGGGCTCCTGAAGTAAATTATAGCTATTTGTGTCTGGTTCCTCCCATCTGGACCACCCAGCTAGAGGCCCGAGTGGGCCCCGCCGCTCAGTCACCGCTCCACTCAGCCACCCTCCAGATGGGAGCTTTGCTCTGTTCTCTCGGCTCGCTGCTGCCGTACACTTAAAGAGACAGGCACGCAAATACTTGCACGGCCAGAAACGCACCACAGACGGTGGAACGTGATGCACAAAAGTGTACATTTGAGATTCGAACAGCTAGATCTGTCCAACACAGAAGCCTAGGGGGATTTTAAAAGCACTAATCTTTGCTTTGAGTTGCTGGGACTGGAACAGAGTAGAGGCGCTTGTGATTATAAAAGATTTTGTTAAAAAAACACTCAACAGACACCAAAGGTGTTGTGTGATATCGATCCAGCCATACTCCCATACAGAGCTTACTCTCTCCCAAGCACTAACCCTCCTTCTTTTGTTGTCCTTCATTTTTCACAGCCTTGGGGGTGACATCACCATCACAGGCCAATTATCCACGAGGAGGGTCTGACCAATGTTCCTCAACTTTGCCGGAAAGAAAACCATTCTCAGCGTCTCACAGATTAGATAGTTGTGTGACTGTAAATACTCTCTAGCACATAAAATGGTAAAAGCTGAAGCTAATCTACAGTCTGCCCTCACTGGCTGGAACACAATGGTAGCAAGCTTCAGCAAGCTTGTCTCAAGGTCCCACCCGGGAGCAGACCAGCAAAATGAGCTGGTGTGAGGGGGTTCCCTCCCAGTGGGCAGTATGGAAAGTGACATGTAATTAACTATGAAGAAGAAGCCCCCTGCTCCCCAGTGTCACCCCACTAGTGGACCCTGTCAGCTCCAATCTCACTCATGTCCACCCCGGCTTGGATTGTCGAATGCTCCGCAACATATTGCCTACAACTGCATGCTCACATTGACCTGAAATAAAGTTACGATTGCCGTATTGATGCATAAAGGAGAGCAAGAAAAAATACTAAATTCAACAAGGGTCATGCTAAATTAACCTAATGGAAAAAGATGCCTGTAGTGTCTACGAATTGAGGATTTGCATGTGGTGCAGTAGCAATGAGCAGCAAAGTCTGAAACCCAGTGCTTTCTCCATTAGGACAGGCCACCTTCAAAGTGTTGTGGGCCAGATTAGAGGGATTAAGAGGCTTCTGAAAGGACTCACGCTGTTCTGGAGGAAGTCCCACAAGGAAGAGTGCTGAAAGAGACATTTTTACCTGTTTTCACCACCCAAGTAAACCCAAGAGCTCAGATACACAGTCGGGTGCCAGTGCCTGCCCACGCACACACTCTCCCATACTGGCTTTCACTCTCTTTTTCTGTTTCCCTTTTTCTCCCACACACATTAGTATATGAAACCACCAAGAACAAAACAAGCTGGTCCAGCTTTTTTGCCTTGGGTCCGTCAAGACCTCATAATGTCCATTCCAAGTTCTTTGTTTGATTTTTTCTTCCTCTTCTTTCCAGACACATTATGTAGACAAGAAGGATAGATTTGGCTCAAGTGCAAATCTTTTTAAACATTTCAGCTTCACTGCAACTCTCAATCACGAGGAGTCTCAATGGCTTGACCATGACTGAGAGAACCACCCCATCTCACACGAATACAGTGGCAGATGGAGACTGCTCCACCTCTGCCTCTATGAGCGCTAACTCGAGGCCACCAAGAGACTCAATGCAGGTCTTTGTCACCCTCATTTTCAGTCACTTTCAGTTGTTTCCCAACAAACAGGAACAAAATAAAGAGAAACTCACTACAAAAGCAATTGGACCTGGATTTTTCCCAGCTGATAAAACAATGCGAGAGGGAGGAAGGGTTGGCTTCGTAGCTTATCTATGGGTGAGAATTGCACACGCACATATGCGTGTCCTCCTGTGCATCTTTCTGAGGAAACTTTCAGCCTTGAAGATAAAACTAAACACACACACATCATGCACTGTAACCCTCCAGATGGCAGGTAATGAAAAAATATATTAAAAACAAATCAAGATGGTTAAAACTATGCTTGAGCTAGCACCTATTCAGACCTGATACTTCTGTCAGCATTGACATAAATTTCCACCGGTTCTGGCATTTAGGTCCTAGCCATTTCCATATGTATAGCCTTCCCTGTACTAATTATGCTAATCAGCCCCAGTGTTGGCTGCTGTGAAAAATGCCCACATTAGGCACTCCACTGGCTGCTAATGCAGCTTAATGTGTGGTTGAAACATACATTCATCCCATGGTGAAAGGCAAAATTTTTCCACGTTGCTGGTTTCATTCAAACTGGAAATGAATTTATTGAGCCCAGAAACCATTTCTTTTCCACCACGTACCAAGAAAATGTTTTTTCTACCCTAACCAAAAGGACAAACTGTTGAGAAGGACAAAAAGGAGACTTTTTTCCAAAAAAAAGTGACCAGTTTCTGTTTTTTTTTAAAGCATGGATCAAAGAGAATGACCCTCATTGGACTGAATGTAAGAAATACTGTCTGAATCGGGCAGCAAGAGGGGCAGCTTCTTGGGGGTCTGGGCTCCTCCTGCCTTTGCTGGCGTTGTTCTAGTAACATTAGCTTAAGAATATAAACAGAAAGGTGTACCCTAGCACTTCTGCTATGGAGTTATACCTCATTTCGCCTCTCTGATCGTGGCACCAATGTCCTAGATATGAAACATGTTTTGTTGCTGCACTGACATTCTCTGGAACTGCATCGTGCTCTTAAGCACCCAATGTTTAAAAAACAAGTCGAACTGATTAGGTTAAGAGAATGAAAACCCTGGCAGAGTGAGTCAAGCCTTAATTGGCAATGCTCTAATTTTGTGTAGAAAGTTGCTAAACTTTGAGAAGGGATGCATTCAGTTCATAATATGGCTGTCCGTTCTTGAGTAATGGGGGCTGGAAAGCCGGCCTGTGTGGGGTGGGGGTGGAAACGGGGGGTTGAAGTAAACATTTTCAACTGACCCAGGTTGACTCTGGCCTTGTTTGTACTTTCTACTGGTGAGGTCTAAGTCTCGGCAGTTAAGGTTTATTTATGTAGCTGGGGTACTGCGGCTTGCCATTCACCTCCAATAATGCTTCATAGAGCTTTCTTTCTCTCGAATCCAGCACCAGAACTGGAAGACTGTGTATTTTCTAATGAATTATTGCATTTACCTTGCATTTCTTTTTTGTTTAGATAACACTGAAAGGTCCACATTTGTCTGTGCAAAGCACAGGTTCCCTCTGGTTCCATCAGTCCACATGCATGTGGACAAGGTCATTCATGCAATGTGTATATGTTCTTTATTCCTCTCTTCTGCTGCCTGGTGGCTTTATACAACTCAAGCAGGCCTGCTACCCAGATATCCCTGCACACGTTTGAGTAATGTTTGTACAGCTTGTCTGTGTGTACACGTCTGTCAGGCACACCAAAATCGTGTCAAAACGGATGAGAAAAATTAAGTTACGACTGTATATGAGTACATAAACATGTCCGTCTGTTTGAAAAAGTTTGCCGTTTGTTTAGCCCGGCACACATTTTTGCAATGACCGGTAAATGCCAACAATCCTTTTGGGAGGCCAGCATTACTCAAGCATATAATCACATATCAAAGTCTGCTTTTTTGCCCCATGCTGATAGGCAACTCGTCACTGACAAAGCTTTCATCATCCTTCACTCTCAAAAAGCTCAATCAAATATTAAAATCCACACAATTAAAACAAGATGTGGTACTGCTCGCTTTGGTGTCAGAAACCAGACGAAATAACTTGAGCTCCTTTGAAAACACAACTTTCTCAATCTTTTCTCCCCCTCTCTTAATTCTCCAAACAAATTCCCCTCTGCAATCCGACACTGCACATAAGGAGCAAACATGAAATCCAGAGTAATTTAAGGGTGTAGATGCTAGAATGTTTCTTCGCTCACCAGCCCCCAAACCGTCATCCTACATTTCATTTTATCGCCTCTTTCCCCTGCCTCACAATGCAAGCTAAAATCACACTTTCCCAAGAATTAACCCATGACTTAAAGGGGTAGTTCAGCCAAAAGCCCTTGTGTTGTTTTAAAGCTGTATGACATTTTTAAGTGGAACACAAAATAAGATATTTTGAAGAATGTGTCAAATGTGTCACAACAAAATTCAAGGGGGTCCAAAACAACATTGGACCACACTGACTTTCATTGTATGGACAAAAATACAACAAAACGTTCTTCAAAATACAAAGGTTGGAACAACAATTTCTACTGTCTAGAATCTATAATTTTAAACAACAAACCATTGCTTGGTAACAGTGAGAAATTAATACATACAGTCAGATACAAGCATACTGATGAATTTTAGGCCTGGCTGGATATATGTCTTTACATTCTGACTTCTTTGTGGCACAAAACACACAGTATTCCTAACAGGGTGCCTAAACCCAACTAAACTGTTGCTTCGTTTTT
Source organism: Garra rufa (assembly GCF_049309525.1). Classification (NCBI taxonomy): domain Eukaryota; kingdom Metazoa; phylum Chordata; class Actinopteri; order Cypriniformes; family Cyprinidae; genus Garra; species Garra rufa. The sequence goes on along the minus strand of NC_133370.1, from coordinate 20,310,593 downwards.
ATAAGGCATCTAAACACGAGGTTGCTGCTTTTCGCACATCATTTGATGGAAGGCGGAAGCAATTACGGGTGGCCCGGGTGGTCCCTGAGGACATGGACACTTGGTGGCCTGGGTGACATTTGGGTGGGGGCTAGAGCAGAGGTGAAGGAGGGACAGTCACCGCCTCAGGGGTAATGAGGAGGCATATGCTCCAAAATGCACAGCTGGGCAAGTGTGAGATCCACAGCCCCTGACCGTTTTGCTATTCTTTACAGCTCCCCCAGAGATTTACATTTTTATGACAAAATAGTTGCAACATTTAGTTCTGTCCTTAAAAATCATGATTCGTTTTGAAAGAAAATGTTTTGGCTTGCCAAGTCATTGATATATGCAACTATTTAGTAATCGCTAACAGCACCAGGGACCTTTTTAAATTCAATTCCCAATCACAAGACCTATTATAAAACTCTTTTGTTTGTCCCTGTGACTTTTTATGTGTATGTGTGCAGAAGTGAATGTGTGTGCCTGTGTGTGAGAACTAACCTCTCCTTGTTACCATACCACTTACTCCCCATTCAGCCCAGAGCAGCTTTGTCAATGGGCTATTGGGGGAAACAACGCAGGCAGAAACTTTAGAAACACAGGCACTGCCTCTTAAAGGCACAGCGTTCCTTTTCAGCACTTTGGCGTTTCACTCCAGGAGCCCCATGCTTTATGCCTGCTTTACATTAAAACACAAATTTCACTGACAACATCTGACAACTCCCTTTGCTTGACTTCAGCTAACGTTCCCACCGGAGAGCATTTGTTCATATATAACCTCCTTTGGAGATCGGAATATTTCATAAGTAATAACTTGTTTTAAAAATTGCTTTTCAGCAAGTCAGAAAAGCATACTATTTGACGGTGATATTGTAAAAAAGCATATACCGTTTTATATTAATGCCCCACCACATGTTCTGCAACAAACCAATGCTAAGCTATTATGAACAACATATTTTATTTTCAAATCAAACTACTAAAGTAGAAAATAAAGATGCTTAATATGCTCGTGCATGAGCGTGTGCACGTTGTGTGTGTGAGTGTGAAACAGGTGGGTAAACTTCAGCTGTATTCACTTTTTTTTGGTAAAGGGGGGTGCCTTTATTGTTGAATGGAATCCAAGAATAGTGAAGGACCACACAGCGAGCACGAGGGGGAGGGTCAGCACCTCAAAGATGGCTAACGATTCACACACAGCCCATCTGTGCAGGGGATCAGCAGTGTGGCGAAAGCCTAGGGGGCTTAGAAGGAATTTGGCAGTGTGAAAACCAAATAAAGCTGCCTGAAAATGCACAGATAAGTGAGGTGCACGGAAAGGACGTCAAACGGGAAAGGGAGAAAAAGAAAAACATCAAGCGCAGCACCCACCGCAAACAATATAGGCTGATGGGGAGAGAACAAGAGAAGGCTTGCATGCGCTAGGAAAAAGAATGCTACGTGTGCGTGACAGGAGATATGGAATTCCAGAGGCCACGGTCTATGTCCGCTCAAAGATCCTGAGACTTCATATCAGAAGCCCACACAAGGTCTGGGTCTACATCGCCCAACAACTGCACCACAATCACATTTTCAATCAGTTAAGCTAGCTATGCTTAGTTAAGCTAAGCAAAGGCAGTCAGAAGTGTTTGGGAGAGAGTTCTAAAATAAAAATCACTATGTCAATTCTGACCCTATGCAACATACAGCTCACAAATAACTTGTTCCATCAGATCTCCTCACCAGAAATAAACCCACACAGCGCATAAACGAAACATGAAAGCTTGGACTCACCTTCCACCCATAGTTTCTCAATGTCCGTTTCAATGGCAGCGACCCGCAAACCAACAGACAGGGCTCCGAACACAAGAAGTCCAATGAAAAGGACTTTTCCACAGTGTCGCTGGATGTGACAGCCCAGAGAAAAGAGAAAAGCCTGGAACCTCGCCCGAATCCACAGTGGTGCTTTCTGTCCCACAGCTTTCCCCTGAGACACAAGAGAGGAACACTTATTCACATGTACAGTGATGCTATTTCAGATCGGTTGTAACACACGGTGCCCTGCCAGGATAGCGAACTGTCCTGAACACATGAATTAACATTTACAAGTCAGGTTATTTTCTTTTTTAAACAAGACACTGTCTATTTGTTGTAAAGTAAGGAATGTTAAAGAAAATAATATGTGAATTATTTTATATTTAAGTTTAAATACCAGTCTGACAAGTTTAAATCCCACCAATGTCATGAATGTTATCATATAATGTAGTAACGTGTAGTAACATGGCATGAGTTAGAGAAATTCATAGGCCTGTAAAATCATTTTGTTATACCCTCGTCTCCATCCATTCAACTAGTTGCAATATATATTTTTTCATCTGTACCTCATTTTTACATATTCCTTGTCTTAATTAAATTCAAAGTTCCAAAAAGTTCAAAGAATTTTAACTGTTTATAGTATTATAGGACTTTCTCCAAACATCTCACAGGCCTGTTTCTCATCTGGTCTGAATTCGCTGCTCATCTCTTTATTAAAGAAGACGGTTAAGTCAGATTATGAAATCTATATAAAAGCTGCTCAAAAGCTTAACCCTCAAAATGTAGAATGTTAAAACAAATGGGATCGCACACCTTCAGCTAAAAGCTGTCAAACATGTCTTGTTATAAACAATAACTGTTGGTTCTTCTGTTATCACACAGCAGCATGTTACAAGGAAAGTGTATTTGTAAGCATTTCTAACAGGCTATAATAGAAAAGCAAACACTTTTATAAGCAATTTGATCAAAAATGTAGATTCACGTAGCCAGGGTTTGCAAGGACCTCACAAGTTTCCTGCAACTGGCAGTCCTAGCTGCAGTATAACTGGACATGTTTTGGTTTCACTCATGGGAGTTTTGACACATAGCCAAGCGTTCATGCGCTTCACTGATGCTTTGTCAGATCAAACTTAATCAGTGAATTCCTCAGCGGGACGCGCGCATTGTCAAACAAACACGCTATATTGTATCTAGACCAACCAGGTTGAACACTGAGGGACGAATTAAACGCACAAAAACACTCAAAACGCGCGGACAGAAGGGCTAAATGAATGAAGACTCGGCTTTCATTCATAGAAGTCGCTGTCCGCACTCTTACTTTCATATTTAGCATTGTTTACTCTCCATCTAAACAGATATGCAGCAAACTATGTTGTATGTAGCCTGTTGAGCAGTTCCTTCTCACTAGCTAAAAAAAAGAAAGTAAATTCCCTTCAACACTTCTGAAACTAGGCTAAAGAAAGTCCTTAACAGTTCCCTGGCTCCCTGAAATACAAATATGTTACCACGAACACGAAGAACAACAACGTAGTGTCTGTGTGTGTGTGTGTGTGTGTGTGTGTGTGTGTGTGTTTGTATATTCCAGCGGAAAAGCGTTTGTCACCTTAGAAATCTGTTTTAACGCAAAAGCGGCGTGGCAGTAACTGGGTCTCCGGAGGAGATCTGAGTTCACAGGCGGCGGAGAGCGTGTGTAACTTGGGGGTAAATCTCCAAAAACACCACCGGCCGGTCCCGGGTCTCTGGGATCCGAGGCCATAGTCCAAACGGGGGGCAGAAGAAGCGCTGAAGAAAGTTAAAGGCAAACGCGGCGCGTTAGGAACAAGCGATAATAATAATAATCCAAGATTCGCGACACGCGCATCCACCGGGTTCAACTTGAAGAAATATTCTCTAGTCTTTCCTTGAGCCAAAGTCTTCCAACTCCATCCCAACATTATGTGCTCCAATCCGTATAGATCCTTCGGTCTTCATTCGTCCAGCTATAGCGCGCAACTCGTTTTAAAGCAGAAGAAAGTGGCGAGCGGATTCCGCCAGTCTACCTCTGATCCTGTTGCAGTAACATTTGGAGAGGTAGCCCCTTTGCAAACCCTGAAAAGGGTGGTTTGATGGAAAAGTGCTCTGGTTCTCATTGGCCGAGGAAGAGGCAAATTACTTTGCAAACATCTCCTATTATTAGCTGCTAAGCAACAGCTCACCAAAGTGGAGAGAGAGGGAGACCACCCAGGCAGGCAGCCCCTCACATCAGCGCCGGGAGGGGGAAGTGCTAGAGGAGCTCTTTCACTGCACTGCTGCTCCGCTCTGCACATTCCCAATAGCCTCAGCTCGTATTTTAACACGCTATCACACAGGCCATCTATTGATACTGCAGCCACACATTTCTGTTATGCTGACAGTCGGATGCGGAGGGAGACTTTACAAATTAATCTGCTATGGCCTCATAAGAACTTCAGAAAACCGATCAAGTAATATTTAAGTACAAAAAAGCATAAATAAAAGTAAATATCAATAAAATATAAAATACAACAATAATAAAAATGTACTGATTTCATGATTTTAAAAATAAAATGACTAGAATTAAAAGAAATCAAAAGTTTTTGAACCATAAGATTTTAGTTTGAAGTTTCTTCTGCTCACCAAGCCTGCATTTATTTGATTAAAGTACTGCACAAACAGCACAATTTTGAAATAATTTTTAAAATATAATGTATTCCTGATTTCAAATCTGACTTTTTAGCATCAGTACTCCAGTTACACAATCCTTCAGAAATCATTCTAATATTCTGATTAGAATGAAGAATTTTTTCAGTTTTTTTGATGGATAGAAAGTTCATAAGAACAGCATTTATCTGAAATAGAAATCTTTTGCAACATTATAAATGTCTTTATCATTACTTTTGATCAATGTAAAGCATCCTTGCTAAATAAAAGTATTAATTTATATAATTTCTTTCCCAAAAAAAAAAAGATAAAAAAAAGCTTTTCAGATAAATGCTGATCTTTAAAATCATTCTATTCATTAAAGAATCCTGAAAAAAAATATAAAGAACTGTTTTAAATATTGATAATAATAATAAAATATTTCTTGAAACAGCAAATCAGCATATTAGAATGTTTTTTGAAGGATCATGTGACACTGAAAACTGGAGTAATTATGCTGAAAGTTTAGCTTGGATCACAATTTAAGACAACAATTAAATCGGTCATTCTTTGATAGATCTGCCCATAGTAGATGACCCCAGGTTTAGGATAATTGGTTTTAGATATTGCACAATGGCAGGGTCAAGTCTATTTCAAGGCTAGTGATACACCGTCAAATCAAAAATTATTCAGACACCAAATATCATTTTTGATATTTTTTTTACTAGTGGGTGCAGGACACTATAGTTCATTGATGTGAGTGAGGATAGCAAAATAAAGTAAACTGTGACAAATTATACCCAAAAATTCTTAATACAGTAGACTACCAGTAAAACTGATAAAAATTTGGGACCAAAATTTTGATTTGACACTTTGACCTGATGTTTTGTTACATACCTTGCTATCAAAGATATCTGACATTATCAAGATGAACATTATATAAAGTGTCATATAAAGTTACAGTACAATATATTCGACTCGTCATTTGATGATTACTCACTTTAATATGATGGTAGTCATAATATTGATTCTAATACAGGTTTCTTCATATATAAAACTATTGCGAAAGCACAAGGGCACGCATGCCTGTACACTACAGCAGCACTGAGCGCGTTTCTCGAAATTGTTTAATTTGATGAGGGTAAGGGCAGCTGGGAATGGGAGCTAATGTGGAATCTGAGGAATTGCTCCATGCGGTAGGGGGCCCCTTTAAGCCTAACAAACTGAGGGAGGTCCGAGCCGAGGTCTAGAGGCCTTGGATAAATAAACTAGGGAGATGACCATGCGCTGTCCAGAAATCTGCCATCACACAGCCCCTAAACATAAACGGCCACAGCCCGGCCCTGCCTGTGTAAAGGTAAGCTCCGAAAAGAACGAAGCATGGCTATCAAACGACAGCTGAGAGGCTCCGCAGGCAAAGACGTGTTTATTTTCCCCAAAAGCTTCAGGGCTGAATTTATTTATCTTATGAAGGCATCAGCACCATGAACGAATTGCTCTGAAACCACCAGCCAAGAAGGTTTTGATGGCAGCTGACGCCTGTGAGCATATCAGCGAGCATGTACTTGGGTTTTTATTACATCTGATAGCATCCCTGTTCCACACCATCATATACATTATATATAGACTTTATATACAGTTGAAGTCAAAAGTTTACATATACCTTGCAGAGTCTGCAAAATGTTAACTATTTTCGCAAAGTAAGAGGGATCATACAAAATGCATGTTGTTTTTTTATTTAGTACTGACCTGATTAAGATATTTCACATAAAAGATGTTTACATAGTAGTCCACAAGAGAACATAATAGTTGAATTTATAAAAATGACCCTGTTCAAAAGTTTACACACACTTGATTTTTAATACTGTGTTGTTACCTAAATTATCTACAGCTGTGTTTTTGTTTAGTGATAGTTGTTCCTTGTTTGTCCTGAACAGTTAAACTGCCTGCTGTTCTTCAGAAAAATCCTTCAGGTCCCACAAATTCTTTGGTTTTTCAGCGTTTTTGTGTATTTGAACCCTTTCCAACAATGACTGTATGATTTTGAGATCTTCTCACACTGAGGACAACTGGGGGACTCATATGCAACTATTACAGAAGGTTCAAACGCTCACTGATGCTTCAGAAGGAAACGCAATGCATTAAGAGCCAGGGGGTGAAAACTTTTGAACAGAATCAAGATGTGTAGATTTTTCTTATTTTGTCTAAATATCTTTTTATTTTATTTTTATTTAGTACAGCCCTTCAGAAGCTACAGAAGATACTTACATGTTTCCCATAAGACAAAATAAGCTAAATTTACCCTGATCTTCAAATTCAAAAGTTTTCACCCCCGGCTCTTAATGCATTGTGTTTCCTTTTCAGGCATCAGTGAGCGTTTGAACCTTCTGTAATAGTTGCGTATGAGTCCCTAGTTGTCCTCGGTGTGAAAATATGGATCTCAAAATCATACAATCATTGTTGGAAAGGGTTCAAATACACCAAAATGCTGAAATACCAAAGAATTTGAGGGACTGTTCAGTTATTTAATATTAATATTTGACAGCAGAGCTTTTCTGGCACAGATATTACCATGAAATCAGCCATGTGGAATTTTTCACATACTAGAAACCTGTGGCATTGTGCTATGGAAATATCCTTAAGAAAGGAAGTCAAAATTTGTATTCAAATTGGCAGTGGCTGACTGTTTTGATGTGGATAAAGGCATGGGGAGACACTAGCCTCCAGCTAACATTCAGGACTTGTTTGGCGAATGTTTACAAAGCTTAAAATATTCTTAGCCCCCAAAGTGCTTTGTGACACACTGATGTGTACATGTTGGCATTGTAAGGGTCCGTCAGTCTCAAAAGGGAAAGACTTGCCACCCACAGCCACAGATAAGATTAATTATGATAATGTATTTCTTTGCCCTTTGTCATCGTAATGAATGGCTCGCTTAAAAAACTTTTTCAGCCGGCTTTGTTTGTGGCCCTTTAACAGGGGTATTGTTGGGACAAAACTAGCAGGTGGCAAGATGAAATCAGACCCCTTTGTTTTCTTACTTATCTCTCTTCTTATTTAATCCCTGGATGTATATATTCTGTATGTATTTGATAGTATTCATCAAGCTTGGTCTAAAACTACCAACTGAGCTGCAGAACTCAAAGAAGAAACTGGAGAAATTGTTTTGTACAGGTGCATGACACAGCGCTGCAATTATTACAATTCATCCATATTCTCTTGCATATGACGCTTTACATTTTCCAGAATCTGGGTTTATTTCTTACAGAAAGAACAGAGCCACCAGTCAAAGGGCTGTAACTTCGCTGGGGTCGTGCGGGATAAACAAGCTCGGACGTTATTTAGCGAGCGCCCTGGGGAGTGTTGTAAAGCCGCCAGTATGTTGATTTCAAAGAGCGCGCTGTCCCTCACATGTCATAGAGGTTATTGGCCTTTACAGGCCACACAGCTTCCATACTGTCTTTGTTCGGCAGTAAGAAAGTACTAATTGTTAAGTGTGTGTGCACTGAAGGTGGGCGTGAGGGTTTGCAGGAGGCTTGTGGGGGATGCGGCGTCTTAAAAGGAGGCGAAAAAGAGAGGAAATTTCGTTTGTGCCTCAAGAACACAGAAGACAAATTGAGGAAGTGTTCTGTTAATGTGTAGGGGTCAGCAGAAAACATGCAGGTTTTCTGCCACTTGGGTGGCCAGCGAGCCTCTCACCACCCTCCACCATGCTTAGGACTTCAGCCTAGCATCTCTCCACCCCTCCCCACCGACTACACACACACACACACACACACACACACACACACACATACACACCGCCCACCCTCAAAACCCGCCCCACACACACACATACATTCATACAGTCCCTTAGAGCAAAGGCGGCGACCGTGCCTGTCATTTGGTCAATCAGGTCACTGGCTCTCATGCACTCTACACTATTCTAATTGAAGACTGGAGGATGTAACAAATTGCATATTTATATCCAGGTCACTATGATTTATGATGACTCACAAGTATTTCTGGCTTACAGCACTCACTGTAACTACAATTTACACCCATTCACCCGCACACTCAAACATAAACTTCCATGACAACTAGTTCAACTTGTAAAAAAAACTATTGCATCGATCTATCTATCTATCTATACATATATATCTATATTTTTCTATCTATATTTCTATCTATCTATACAACTATATGTATCTATATCTATAGCTCTATACATATATTTGCATCTGTCTATCATGTTTTTATCTAGCTATACAACTATATTTATAGCTCTCTATCTATCTGTCTATCTATCCATCTGTCTATACAACTATTTTTATACCTATCTTTAGCTCTCTATGTCTATCTATCCATCCATCTATTTACACAACTATCTATCTATAGCTCTCTATCTATAGCTCTCTATCTATCTATCTATCTATCTATCTATCTATCTATCTATACAACTATTTCTATAGCTCTCTATCTATCTGTCTATCTATCCATCTGTCTATACAACTATTTCTATACCTATCTTTAGCTCTCTATCTATGTCTATCTATCCATCCATCTATTTATACAACTATCTATCTATAGCTCTCTATCTCTCTATCTGTCTATCTATCTATCTATCTATCAATCATCTGTCTATACAACTATTTCTATAGCTCTCTATCTATCTGTCTATCTATCTATCTATCTATCTATCTATAGCTCTATATCTATGTCTATCTATCTATCTATCTATCTATCTATCTATCTATCTATCTATCTATCTATAGCTCTATATCTATGTCTATCTATCTATCCATCTACTTATACAACTATCTATCTATCTATCTATCTATCTATCTATCTATAGCTCTATATCTATCTGTCTATCTAATCATCTATTTATACATCTATTTATCTATCTATACAACTATATCTATAGCTCTCTATCTATCTATCTATCAACTATTTCTATATCTATCTATAGCTCTCTATCTATGTATATCATCCATCTATGTATATCATCTATCTATTTATACATCTATCTATCTATCTATCTATCTATCTATCTATCTATCTATCTATCTATCTATCGCTCTATATCTAGATTTACATCTATCTATCTATATATAGATACAACTATATCTATAGCTCTATACAACCATTTCTGTATCTATCCATCTATTTAAACAACTATATTTCTATCTATCGATACAACTATATGTATCTATATCTATATTTACATCTATCTATCTATCTATTTAGCTATACAACTATATCTATCTCTAGCTCTCTATCTTTCTATCTATAGCTCTATATCTATATATCTACAGCTCTGTATCTTTATTTATATCTATATACACACCTATATATATATAACTCTATATATTTATATCTATCTACACATCTAACAATTGTTTCTTTAAAAAAAAAATAATTGTCAGAATGTGACATTTAAAAAGTTTCAATAAGACCAATACTTTTTTAGTACTAAGAAAGGATCTAAAATATACATTCATTTATATAAGTCATTTATTTGATTAAAAAACTGAAATAATAATAAAAAAAAAATATATATATAGTAAAATAAATTGTTGAAATAACTATTTAATATATTTAAAAATGTAATTTATTCCTGTGATGACAAAGCTGAATTTTTAATATTAAAACATGGTGCTGTTTAATATTTATGGATTTTTTTTTTTTTTTTGGATAAATAAAAAGTTCAAAACAGCATCTTTGCTAATTAATTGCATTAAAAAACATTTGTGAACCCAAACATATAAACATTGGTATGAGTTCATGTGCATAAATACTGTAAATAAAACTTGAACACTACATTAGACTACCTGTTTAATCGCCATGCCGTGTTTGACTCAGTTTGGCACATCTTAAACCTCATCCCGCTTATGAACAGGCCTAGAAAACCGGGCTGGAAGCTACACAGAGACAGCGAGGTGGGCCTGATATACGATCTGCCAGTTGACATCTGATCCCAGGCCCAGGAAAACACAAGCATCTGTCACATTTGGCCCAAAGGGTGGGGAATGACACTGAACACAGCTCCGCACAGCTCCAAACCAACACAGCCATGGGGACTCCAACTCTGGGAGGCTTTGTCTAAATATACAAACCTTTGAAAAACAACTGCTGCCACATCTCCTGAGCCAGGTCTGGTGGTCCGAGCACGGACACTGCGGCGAGAGAGGGCAAAGGCCACGACATCTGATTAGTTATCACACTGACAAAATGGAGGACACATGTTTCGTATTAGCACACGACAGCCATTCAGAAAAGACCCCAGGCGTTTGGGGGTTTTAATTATTTGGTTTCTACTTAACGTGCGCAATGCATTATAGCACCAAACAATTTAATAAACATTATGTGTCTTCAGGGAACAATTTATTACTTAAAAAAGTTATTATTAAGCCGTTTGGGAAGAAATCTCAGCACTACCGCAGATCCCAACAGGCTTAATCTGCCAAAGGTCTTGAATCATAATGAAGAAAAAAGGGAGGCCGAATAGAGCAGTGACAATCTCATAAATACACAAATTATTTAATGGATTCAAAGACAGCGAGGGGAAGCACGAAAGAGATGTCCCACTGAAATATTTCATTACGCCCAAAAACAAAGCTTGCGTTTGAAGACGTTGAACATGCAATCATTCCACCGCTGACGCTAAATGACTTGGACTGGTCCTAAAAACAATACGTTGGAATAGTTATAAATCACACCGAGCATCTTCCTCGG